>NW_021626302.1:0-10675 GCF_004785775.1 Grammomys surdaster
GGGAAGAAGTAAAGGAGAAACACCCATGACCTCGGTAGTTCAGAAACTCCAGTGTCGACTGCAGAAAAACGGTTCCCCTGGTCGCAGCGACCTGCCCGCCCAGGGAAAGCCCCAGTGCGCACGACCTGGGAGGACAGACAGGGACACAGAGAAAGAGAGGGAGCAGAGGAAAGAGGTATACGGGGGAGACAGACACAACCAGAGACTTTCAGAGCACAACGGCTCCAGTCTCATTACCTCTGAGCCGCGACATTGGCATCCACCACGCCGACATTCCGGACCCAGGACCTGACCGAATCCATCTCGGCACCCAGCGACTTTTCTTTCAGAGCTGGTCCTCTTCCTAGCGTATCTTGAATCCCAAACATTTAAAAAGTCTGGTCCTCTACTGTCGCCTTAAAAGTGACTTTACGACAACACCGTCCTCACTTTCCAATGCTGCCAGCAAATGGTGTTCTCCAAAGCAATCCGAGAAAGGCGGCAAGGGCCGAAGTTTAGGGCCCTCTTGGAAAGAAATAGCCAGCCCTTTCCTCCACGTACAATGTAAAGTTTGCGTTTTTATCCTCGGTGGCTTCAGATCTGCCGCCTCGGGGCTTCCACTCTAGGTCTCCCGCATCCTTCCAGCTGCAGAAAGTTCTCCAGAAAGTGGTCACAATTTAGAAGCATCACCTGTTCTGAGAAAAACAGGAGGAGATAGATAGCTGCCTGATCTCTCCCCTTCCTCCTTGTCCCCCCTCCCTGCTCCTCCCCACCGTTCTGATATAGAAAAAAAAAAAAAATCCCCAACAGGATCAGTTGTAAGAGGAAGGGGAAGATCCGGAGCAGGGAGGAGGCGGTGGCTGAGAGCGCCGCACCGCCGGGCTGCTGCAGCGCGCGGGCCCCATGAATGGTTACTACAACCCGGGCCCCGGGAGGCGGAGCCGAGCCCCGATAAGGAGCCTCATTTGCATGGACGCCCGGGATTGGCCGGCTCTGGGCAAGCCGGGCGGGCGGACGTCCTCCCGCGGCCTTCGCCAAGCTTTGGGTTGCCGGAAATCCGGGAGGTGAAAGGCTACAGCAAGCCACATGCACCGAGTGCGGGCCAGAGCCCCGAGTGTTTGGTCTGCGTGGGAAGGGGGTCCCCAAATCCTGCACTAAAACAGAGTAGCAGGACTCTGAGAGTTGGGAACATGGTGGTTCTCTCCGATCGCGGGAGCAGGAAGCCTGCGCGGATTTGTCTCTAGATACAGGTTTTTGTCGCCTGCGGGGGACCCTACAGACTCATTCCCGGGGGTTGAACCAGTGTGCACGCTTGCCAGCAAGCAGAAAGTGACCACCTGTATTTATGCTTTTCGCAAACGCCGCCCCCACCCCCACCGGGGTATCTATCTTTCTGAACCGGTCTACCAAGTCTCAGAGTTCCAGAGAGGCTATCATTTCGTGCGAAGGCCACAAGTGTTAAAAGGAGAGAAGAGATGAAGGAAGGCGAGAGCGGAGTGTGGACGAATGAGGCTCAAGTGCAGTTTAAATAAATATACTGTGAAGGGAAATGGTGGAGGAGCTAAGGAAAACAGCCCCGGGAGGGCGGGAGCACGCACCTGTGCAGATGGGAGAGGTTGCTGACAGCGTGGCTGGCTGAGAACTGCGGGGTGTAGTTTCCAATCCCACCCCCCCTTTTTTTTTATCTCTTCTCCCTGAAGCCCGGGGAACCCGGGTTGGAGGCACGAGGCGTCTGTGAAGAAGTCCTGGAAACTTTGCCCGCCAAGCGCGCTGTGGTGGTGAAGGTTGGTGGTCGGGAAGCAGCGGCTCCACAAAATAGCTGAAACCCTAGATGGCTGGAGGTGCCTATTAAAAAAAAATCCTCCTGGCTGGGTGTTATTTTCTTGCTTCTCTTTTTGTATTCTGATCTGCGCGTAGATCTGCTGTTGAAATCTAGAACGCCAGCGCGAAAACAGATTTGAAGACAATGAATGCAAATCTGTGCTCAAAGACCATCTGCCGTGGAGGAGACAATCAGCTGCGCCGCGGTTCGAGAGACTGCACCCGAGCCTCCCAGCATCATTACAGTCGGGAGACTTTCCTCCCAACTCAAGGCTCAGGTTTGAGTGTCAATTGACTCCTGACCGGACCCCCTAGCTGTAGGTGAGCGCTCACAGCTGAACTGCGAGAGTTAGCCGCTAGAGGACACAGCGCCTGGGGTGCACGTTTGCCCGGCGAGCGAACAGGAAGCTTGCGCTTTCAGACACTGCGACTCTCCATAGCAAGGGACCTGAGCACGTCACTTCACCTCAGGGGCAAACTGCGACTACAGACTGCGCAGGCGGGATGGTGCTCCATTAGATTTGGTCTCTCTCTACAGCAGAAACTAGCTTGAAAGCTGACGGGGGCTCGAGTCCTCTTTGCACAGACTATGTGGGGGGGGGGAGAGGCTGGAGTCGCGTTGATGGTGTACCCTAACTCCAGGCCTTTAGCTTGGCCTTCCCAAGTGGCGTAAAGGGGAGAAGGGGCGGTTTGTGGTACAGTTGGGTTTGAGAGAACGGAATGAAAGGCTTAGTTGCATAAGGCAGTTGTCCACCAGAAGAGGGAGGGTGGAGGAGAAGCTGATAGAGATAAGATCCACCTCTGTGCTTTCAGCTGCGCAGTTCGCAGTTCGGTTACACAAGACTGTACGGATAATTGAGACCCCGGGAAAAATTAATCACCTAGAGGCTTCAAACCGGGCCTGCTAGGGTTTTTTTGTGTGTGGTGTTTTTGTTTTGTTTTGTTTTAAGTCTGCTGAATTTAAGTAATCCCTTGTCCTTCTCTTTCTTGCCCGGGCCCTGTTTCCAGCTGGCCAAGGCCTCAGGTTCCTCGGTGAAGAGTGTGGACCAGCCCGATGAGCCCTCTGACGAGTGGATGAAACGGCTGGCTTTTGTTTAGTTTTGTTTTAACCTCCCCAAGGAGACTTTGATCAGCTACACCTCGAAAATGTTCGCGAAAGATGCAGAGAGTCTGAGGGGCTGCGGGGCAGCCCCGGGCTCTGGCCTAGCCCGGCCCGTCAGCCCCTAGAGGCTCCAGGTTAAAGGACAGAGCCAAGGTCGCTGACGCCTCTTTTCTCACCAGTAACAGCTGCCGCCCAAATTATACCCCTCAGGAAGCAAATGAATTGTTCCTTTCTCCTAGCTCCCTGCTGCCTTCTCCAAAGCATACCCGGTGGCGTCTCACCTCCCTCCTCCCCAGTGACAAGTTGAGGGTAGTGGTGCCCTGCTGGGAGACGGTGTGTGGGTGCCCTCCCTCTAGAACTCAGTGGGACTCTTGGCTCTTAGTCGTCTACACTGAGGAAAACCCCGCCCCTGCGGCCCCTCTGGACCCTGGGGACAACCTGCCCCAGGAGTCCCAAAGGGTGGCTAGCCCAGAATCCAGAAGTTCCTTTTAGGCATAGATGAAGTTCCAGACCCAGAGTATAGAGGAGCAGTCGGCCTTGTGCCCCAAGCTGTAGCGTTTGCGAGCGCCAAGCGCCTTTCTGCCAACCGCCTTGGCTTTGATTATGTTTGCGAAGGGTGGCAGAAGATTGACCACCCGCGCCAAAGAAGCGGTGCTTCGGACTGAGGCGCGCAGTCCTAGCTCCCAGAGAGTTGCTCCCATCCCCTTAGCCTCCAGCTACCTGAGAATAACCCTCTATTAGGAACGTGAAACACAAACCCCGCCCGGAGCGACTCCGGACCCGGCTGGAGGAGCTGCGAGCCCCCCCCCCCAACACCATTCCCTTCCCCACTCCCAGCCCCAAAGTCGGGCAGGGTACCAGGCCTTCCTTCGCCCAGGACTGGGGAGTCTCGCGTTCCATCCTCGAGAAAAATCCAGAACTCACTGTATTACTATTTTTCATAACCATCTAGTTACACAAAGTGGAGAAGTGGTTTGGGATCACATCTTAAACCCTGTCACCGCTTTTGTTCGCCCTTCTAAAATACCGGAGTCCAGGTTTGGATTCCCCCTTCCCCTTGTTCCTGTTTTATTTCAGCTTAATACAGTATGTTCAGGCTGAAATTCCTTTTAAGGCCCGATTGACCAGGTATTTACCAGCCCTGACATCCTGTGCACTTCTCAATGTCAGAGGTTTTTGGTGTGCCCACCAGGCGTCATAACACACCCCTCATCCTACAATCTTTCTCTCTCTCTCTCTCTCTCTCTCTCTCTCTCTCTCTCTCACACACACACACACACACACACACACACACACACAAACACACACACGTGTGCCTCTATGTAACCCAAAGTACAGACCTGGACCCTTCCTGAGAAATTCGATGACCCTGGAAAACTAGTATGCGCTGTGTAAATTAAAAAGGTTTGGTATCGGGCTGGAGAGATAGCTCAGTGGTTAAGAGCACTGACTGCTCTTCCAGAGGCCCTGAGTTCAATTCCCAGCAACCACATGGTGGCTAACAACCATCTCTAATAGGATCTGATGCCCTCTTCTGGTGTATCTTAAGACAGCTACAGTGTATTCATATAAATAAATAAACCTTAAAAAAAAAAAAAAAAAAAAAAAGGTTTGGTCTCCATATCTTGTCTTTGGTCAAGCATTTTTTATTTGCCAGTTTTTGTTTTTATTTAATCTGGAATTTTATTTGCCCAACTAGCAACAAATGGCTTTGCTCTATCTCAGAGTCCTACTTAGTTTTTAATCCGCAATTTGTAAATTTTTATATAAAAAAATTCTAACTTCATTGACTCCCACACCAAATTGCAAGCTGGGCCCTTTTTTTTCCTTCCAGAAACTAGATTTGTGTAGTACATAAGTGTAAATTCCCCAGAGAGGGGAGAGCAAAGAAATTAATTCATTTATGGCTCCATGATAAATATCTCACACGTCTACACCAAGAAATTTCCTTTAAGGACAGTTCGATTAGACTTGGGTTCGATTTTGACTTATTGTTAACAGGACGAAACAGAGTCAAATGGGTCCACCTACAGAAATGACGGTAGAGAAAGTTTTATAGGCTCACCGTTGTGGTGCCCAAGTCAGCTGGGAAGTGTTTATCAAAATGAGTGGAAGGAGCCTAACACTTGTGGAAGCGCCAGAAAAGTCTTCCTCAACTCCACCTTCCTTGCCCTTCCTCTACTTCCCTCACACCTCCTTGGTAGCGAGTGCAAAGAAGTATGCTTTAGAAGAACTTTTTTTTTTTCTACTCGTTCATTCCGAGCGATCACAAAAAGTCCGGGAGACAGAGCTCAGTCAAAGTGCAGAAAGGTAAGGAAAGGCAGCAATATCAGATGTGGCAACAGCTATAACAGCTGCGTTCGGAGCCCTGCTGTCATCTGCGCTGGGCCGTTGACAGCGGAGGAATGGCTAAGGTCTGCGATAGGACACAGGTGGACTGGCAGCTTCGACTCTTAAAACTAGGATTCAGCGTCTCCTGTGCTGGGTGTCTAGACTAGACAAGACCTTGTGGCCACGCTTAAATAAACTGGCCTGGTTTCAGCCACTTCCAGAAATCTATGCAGAAAGGCCGCATGTAACTGTCCCAATTTGTACTCAGGGAGCCACGATCAGGAAGGGACAGATGCACAAAGGCAGGATGTTTATCAAGAAGTTTTGGGGTGCCAGGCACTACCTGCGCGTTCCGCCATTTAGATTGACACCGTTTCCGTGGGTATATGTATTTCCACATCGCAGAGTTGCAAGGTGAGCTGGGGGGGGGGGGGGGGAGCAAGTGACAGCTCCGCTGATAAGCAGAAAAACAAGCCCCTCAACTGGTCTTCCATTTCCAAACAGGATAGGCAGGAGATGGCCTTTAAAAGGAGAGAAATTAAATGTGACTCTCATAACATTTTTCCCCCTCTCCTAGTTTCTCAGCTCACTTGGGATAAGCAGAGAGCCTCTCTGAAATGCCCCCCTTTCTATCCTTGGTGGTCCCCCGCCCCCTGCCAGCCGGCAGGGGAAAGCCCGCGGGACCTCCCAGCTCCCTTCCCGCTCCCGGCGGAGGTGTGAGCGATGTGTTGATTATTCATATTTTTGCGGAGCGCACACTCCGCAGCGGCCAGCGCCGCCACATTTCACACGTATACTCACGTACACACTCGGTACGCACACTCTCCGGGCACTCATTGCTCACTGCGGGGTGGGGGTGGAGGGAGACTGCCCCTAGGGGAGCTCTGGCTCCGAACCCGTAGGGGGTGACAGAAAGCAGCCACTAGGCCATTTTCTCCTCCCTCCTTCCCCCCCACCCCCGCGCCAACCCCAAAACTCCCATTCAAGGCTTCTTGATCCAACTTTTTTCTCCATGAAACACAAACCTTCCCAAGTCTTTCTCCAGGTAGGGGTGTGTGTTTAGAGAGGCAGCTACAAATATCCCACCAGTTCGAATTTCAATCCAGCTGGCACTAGTGATCTCCTTCAATGCACATCCCGCACACCAACACCTCCGCCCACGCCACATACCTCGGTTGTAGGAATGCAAATCGAGAAAGGGTTCTTGAGCTGAAAACGTGGCTTCCAGTTGGAAATTGGACCTCTAAGGATGCGGTCTCCTCAAACCCTGCCCAAGGCCTAGAAACATAGCGGAACCCCACTTCCACCATGCACCTTCCAAGACTTTGGAGAGGTTAGGTCCAAGATGCACCGCAAAGACTTCAGCTGAGAAAACAGTCGTTCCCGAATCAGGGCAGCTTTGACATGGTGTCTCAGCAGAGGCGACATAAGTCCATTTACGCTGATCTAAAGGAGCGCAGACAAGGCTCTCTAGGCAGGAGATGACAAAGTTCATAAGGTCCAAGACTGGTGAAACCCCTGGACCTGTGGGTTAGGGAAATGAGCGCCACACCTCATAGAGGGCGCTGGACTGCCGGCTGAGAAACTCACCTCCTGCCTTGTAGGCGGGTTGCTTCAGTTGTCCTCAGACCTTGGGACCATGCGGTGGAAAACCGCTTCCAGCATTGTTGACTCTGTTTAGAAACTGACATTTGACCTAACTCCTCTAAGCTTTAACTTCTCAGTGGTAAAATGGGGATGTGGTCCCTCAGAGCTTCGTTTGTTTTACACGCAGAAGATAACTTAGAAAGCATCCTACACGTAGTAACTGTTCAATAAAAGCTTCTCTCCCGCTCCCATCTGCACGTGTAGGCTGCATGTGAGTTCAGTATTTACTCAGTAGACACACTGTGTCCTCCTGAGTCCTCATGCACCCAACACCCCAACACCTCTGCCCGTGGGGCCCGCCCTACTACCGCACATGCACTTTGGCCTGGACTGGGTGCAGGTTTCCTCAGTGGACTCTAATTGTCTTACACATGAAATTCTATCGAGGAACGTGCTTTGGAACCTGTTTCTTACCCGCAGCTGGCAGAGGGCCCAGAAGGCAACCAAGAGGTGACATCTCCCAAGGAGGAAACACGCAGCATTTTACTGTCCAGTCAAGGATAGCAAGTTGCACGCAGACTGGGAGTAGGGAAGCTGAGGACCTGGAGGTCTGGCTGGGGATGGGGGTGAGGGTTCCCTGGAGAATTGCAAGAATGGCGAAGGAGTTCTGGGAAGGCCCTCAGGTTCTGTGACCGGAAGTTGGCGACAAATATCGGTCAATTAGTGGTTCTTGCAGAGGTCAGGGACAAAGCGCAACTCTCCTGAAGCTACCTAAGGCTGGATCTCCTGAGAAATGAGCTCTGGACGCAACAATGCCTTCCACAATCCATGTTAAATGGGGCTGCAGAGAAGGTGAAAGGCTTGAAAACCCAAACAGAGTGAACTTGGAGGCAGAAAGGGATGTAGTTGAGGAATAAGGCTTCCAAATTCAAGTTTGCAAAGCTCCCCTTTTTAGTGCACTTTCGATGCAAAGGCAACCAGTGTTCGCTGAAGGAATACATAAACAAAAGTAGCAAAGGAGACCAGTAACCACTTCTAACCACATCAATCTAAGTAACTACCGTTAACATTTGAGCACATTTCTCCAAGTCTTTCTTTCGAAAATTTTATGAGTGTCTTTCCTGAATGTATTCTGTGTACCGTGTATGTATGTGTGTGCCTGTGCCTGCGTCTGTGCATGCCTCTATGTGTGTGTATGTGTGTGCGTGTGTATGTGCATGTCTCTGTGTGTGTGTGCGTGCATGCGTGCATGTGTGTGTGTGTGTGTGTGTGTGTGTGTGTGTGTGTCTGAGTGTGTTTGTGCTGCCTGAGGAGGCCATAAGAAGATGTTGGATTTCCTGGAACCAGAGTTACAGATGGTTACGAGGGGCGTAGTGGATGCTGAGAATTAAACCTGTGTCCTCTGGAAAAGCAGCCAGTGCTCTTAACCTCTGATCCATCTCTCCCACCCCAAGTCTGCTTTTTCTGTGTTCTACCAATTATAAATGGGAACATAGCTATACACTGAGTTGTAACATTTTGACTTCTTTAACACGCATGGTTCCTAACACGTTCAAATATTTTCTGCAGTAGTGTTTAGCTCTGTCGCATCATCTTACATGCTCCATAAAGTGTTTTGTTGTTGTTTGTTTGTTTGTTTGTTTGTTTGTCTGGTAATTTGGTTGGTTGGTTGGCTTTGTTTTTTCCAGATAGAGTTTCTCTATGTAGCCCTGGCTGTCCTGGAACTCCCTGTGTAGACCATCTGTCCTGGAATTTGTAGAGATCGGCCTGCCTCTGCTTCCCAGGTGCTTGGATTAAACATTTGTACCACTGCCACCTACTGTTTAATCAATGTACATTTCATTTGTTCTGATTCTCCGTGATAAACAGTGCTGGGAGGAACAGCCCAGTGGCTCTATCTGTAGAAACACAGCTATGATGCATTCCTGAAGATAAATTCTTTGGGCCAGATGTAGCGGTACATGCCTTTAATCCCAGCACTTAGGAGGCAGAAGTAGGTGGGTCTCTGAGTTCTAGGCCAGCCTCATCTACAGAGAGAATCCCAGGACTACACAGAGAAACCCTATCTCAAAAGAAAAACAAAAACAAAAAAGATAAAGTCCTTGAAGCCAGGGTGTGGAGTGGTGGCTATTCAGAAAGAGCAGTGACTGCTCTGGCAGAGGACCCTCCTTCAGTTCTCAGCACCCATGTGACAGCAGGAAACCATGTGACAAACTACGGTTCCAGGGAATGGCACACCCTCTTCTCTTCTCCTCCTGCGCCTATACACTACACTGCTATAGTGTATAGGCAAACTCATGTTCGTATAAAACTCATGCAGGCAAACACATGTACATATAAAATTAAATAAAGTAAATAAAATGTATACATGCATATTAGAAGCCAATTGCAAAAACAATCTATGCATTTTTAAAAAATGTATTTTGTGCATGCAGGTATTTTGCCTGCCTGCCTGCCTGCCTGCACACACATGTCTGTACCTACATGTTCCAGCAGGCCACAAGGAGGCACAAGACCCCATGGAACTGGAGTTAGAAATGGTTGTGAGTCACCATGTAGGTGCTGCTAGTAACTGAACCAAGGTCCCCTGCAAGAGCTCTCGGTGCTCTTAACTACTGAGCCATCTCTCTAGCCGTTCTATATTTACTTTACATAAACAAAACTTATATGGCATAGAATGTTTCCTAAATTGTATATTTATTTGATTGTATGATTAACCTGGTTTCCTTTCCTTTCTTTCTTTTTTGTATTTTGAATAACCTTTTCATTATAAATCATGAGCTCAGCCTGGCAGTGGTGGCGTACACCTTTAATCCCAGCACTTGGGAGGCAGAGGTAGGCAGATTTCTGAGTTCGAGGCCAGCCTGGTCTACAGAGTAAGTTCCAGGACAGCCAGGACTACACAGAGAAACCCTGTCTCGGAAAACAAACAAACAAACAAACAAACAAATAAATAAATAAATAAATAAATCATGAGCTCACAGCAGCTGTGATTGCCTGAACAAGACCTGGCAAGATGAAACCAGTCATCACTCTAGCACAAAGCGAGGGAGGGACTCTCAATCTCCCATCTCCTAACAGGGTAGGTACTGATAGGAGAGGGAGAGTCAGGGTTTTAAGAATGTGGCTGCTGGTAGGTGAAATACGCTGTAATGGATAGTTCCACACCCATGAACACATGAGCAGCATAAATGGATTTGGTGAGTTATTAAAAATATAATAAGATTTTAAGAAAAGAGACACAAAGTTGGGAAGGGGTGGCTGTGGGGGGGTTAGGGAAAAAGGGGCATGGGTCAGATGGAGTTAAGGGGGCGAATAAGATCAATGTACATTGTAAGAAATTCACAGCGGTTGGAGAGATAGCTCTGTGGACAGTAGCAGTAGCTGTTCTTCCAAAGGTCATGAGTTCAATTCCCAGCAACCACATGGTGGCTCACAACCATTTGTAATTGGTTCTGATGCTCTCTTCTGGTGTCTCAGCCACAGCATACTTATATACATAAAATAACAAAATCTTTTTTTGAAAAAGTCTCAAAGAATTAATAAAGATATTGTTTTTAAAAGGAAATACTATACATTTTGCTTTTCTAGATCCAAGCTCCAGTGGATTTTAAAGACAAAGAAGGAACCCAGCGCTAAAACCACTATACTAGAGCACTTGACACTTATCTCAAGTGTTCCATTTGGAGAACAGCCTGTATCCAGTGCTTGGCTCATACCCACAAGCAAACCAGGAGCAGACCATTACCCTGGGGCCAACTTGCTCCTTGTTACTCCTGGATGACTCCCATTCGTCCAGGATAGTTTTTCATCTGGAAGAAAAAGTGTAAAATAAATGCCAAGGAAACACCTGTT
>NW_021626303.1:0-7747 GCF_004785775.1 Grammomys surdaster
GGTAGATATTAAATGCTGATTTTGTCTAAAACTTCCAGATGGCTCGTGAGAATGGGATCTGCTTCTTGAGCCACACCTTTTCCATGCTGTTTTATGCTTGAAAAGGCTATACTCATTTCTCGATCAAATATTTTTCAAAGGTGATCACTTCAATTTTTTTATGTATACTTTTTTTTTTTTTTTTTTTTTTTTGGTTTTTCGAGACAGGGTTTCTCTGTATAGCCCTGGCTGTCCTGGAACTCACTCTGTAGACCAGGCTGGCCTCGAACTCAGAAATCCGCCTGCCTCTGCCTCCCAAGTGCTGGGATTAAAGGTGAGTGCCACCACCGCCCGGCTTATGTATACCTTTGTGATGGCCCCATAGATTCATGTGTTTGAATGCTTGGCCCATAGGGAGGGACACTATTAGGAGGTGTGGCCTAGTTGGATTAGGTGTGGTCTTGTTGGAGGAATTATGTCACTGGGGTCAGGGTTGGGCTTTGAGGTCTATGCTTAAGCTATGTCCAATGTGGAGCACAGTCTCCTGCTGCTGCCTGAAATCAGGAAATACAACTCTCAGCTCCGGCCTCATGTCTGCCGGCATGCCTCCCATGTTCCCGCCATGATGATAATGGACTGAACCTCTGAGACTGTAAGCCAATCCCAATGAAATGTTTTTGGGTTTTTTGCTTTCTTTTGTTTTTGTTTTTTAAATAAGAGTTGCCATGGTCATGGTGTCTCTCCACAGAAGTAAAACCCCAAGATAAGAAAAGAAAAGAAAAGAAAAGAACAGAAGAAAAGAAAAGAAAGCTTTTGTTCTGATAAATATAACCCAACATTGTGTGTGTAATTTGTGGGTAATACTGACTGGACTCAAGGAGTCCTTAATGAAAAACAAAGAGTATATGACTTTGGAACGAAGATGGAGTAGAGACCATCTATACACATATACACAACACCACAGATGCAACACCCATGTGTGGCTTTGCATGTACATGGGACATGTGTGTGCATACATACACATGTACATACACTGTTCTAGTGGGGCTTCAGTCCTCTGCAGAGAACTGAAGTCAGCACACCTCAGAGTCCAGAATCATTCTGTCCATTTATCTCTGTGCTGAGGAAGCTCTGTGCAAACATGACCTTGCAAGACTTGTATAAAACTTCCCACTCTGTTGTCAAGCAGAGTCTTGCCCTAGACAGACAGCAAGGGTAGATACTGTCACTTCTCCAGTGAGTCTACAGATGTCAAGGGTGTCAGGCATTGGCAGAGCTGTCCTGTTGCTTTCTGCACAGCCCTTGGTGACATAGCCTTGGCATAGCGTACCCACTACAGGAACTTGGTAGTCTGCCTGGTCTACTGTCCACAGGTTGAGCCTTCTCTCTCTTAGACTGCTGCCCCTCCCCTGGCTGCTTGAACACTGAACCTTAAATATCGTGATCCCCCTCTGACACTCTCTGAGATAGGTCAATGCTATTAACCCTATCTTATAGAGAGGGGGAAAGCCTTAGAGAGGTCAAACACCACTCTCCAGGTCACCCAGCATGTATAGGAAGTGCTAATCAGCCCCAGCCTATCTGTTGTGTAACTTATGATTCAGGACCCCAGGGTGCATGCTCTGAGTCTTAGAACAGAGACTTCTAGAAGCCACATATGGACATGAGCAGCAGCCAGAATCCTTACTGCCCTGTGACCCTCCCCACTGATGCCCCACCACCACCATCCACCCCAGCTCCCTTCAGTATAAAACTAAAGACTGACAGCTACAGAAAGGAGAGACACACTGCAACTACTCAAATGTATCTAGGCTCTCATTCACCCAAACTGCACATTCATGGGACCTTCTGACACCACGAGCCAGGGTCCAAGGGAATTGTGTTACATTTTCTTGATTTTTCTTACTGTGTCACGATATACACAGGTCCCAGTTATACCCCTTTTAAAGCACAGGAGGTGTTGCCACCTGTGGCAGACCTTTCTCCCTCTGCCGCCAGGCATTCTGCAAGGGGTTGGACATCCTCAACAAGCTGGGACCTGCTGGAGAGAAAAGGAAAGAAGGTCAGGCAAAGGCATATGAGCTGAGAAACAGTGTCCCTAGCCGCCTGTATGTGACTGGCTTTCCCAGGAAGGTTGATGGTTACCACTGTGGCATGCATATGCTGGTGACAGGGCATCCTGGGAGAGAGGCCAGATCCTTGGTGTAGCCCGCAGAGCTTGAAAACTTCATCTGCCAAAGACACATGGATTTGCCAAACCCAACTCACCCTTGCCAGCTTAGACGTTCCCTAGCTTGTAGAGATGAGAGCCGTATAAGCTTTGGTGAGAATCAAATGACACATGAGTCATCCCCAGAGAGATTCTCTGTCCCTTGTCCTCAACACCATCCTTCCATGCTGTCCTGGTCACTCAGCCAATCTCCACCCAGCCCTGTGAGGATGTCAGAAAATGGCAGGTCACAGTGTGTAGGAGACAGCAGGACACTCTCCAACACACTGTTTCTATTCTTACCTTCTATTTTAGTCTGTGAGAGATGTGGGCATGATGTATACACACTGTGAACTTCAATGGCACACTGTTTTTTGTTTTGTTTTGTTTTGTTTTGTTTTGTTTTTAGGTCTTAAGACTGGAAGCCTAAGACCAGGGCATTAGCAGGTGTGTGTCTCCTGAGGCCTCTCTCTGTAGCTGGTAGGTGCTACCTTCTTACCAAGTCCTCTTGTAGCCTACCCTCTGTGCACCAACATCCTGGGTGCCTATCCTGTGGGCAAGCCACTGTTCTGATAGGGATGTCAGTCACAGTGGTGAGGTCCATCTTGGGTTTTGAACCCAAGACCTCAAGTATCTTGGGGACGTGCTACTCCACTGAGCTACACCCAGAGCCAGAGCCAGTTTCTGCTTCTTGAAGCTTAAGTATCCTGATCCACACAGCAGGAAAGCTTTTCACTCACAGCTAGATCTCCAACAGGCAACAAATCAAACAGGGAAGAAAATAAAGTCAACACTTAATGTCTTTTGGAAAGGAAAGAGGCCTTGCACAGAACTATTAGTTAAACTACACCCTTAAGATCTCCTTACTAAACTGGGTGTGGTGATAAACACTGGTTAATCCCAGCATGCAGGAGGCAGAAATAGGAGGACCACAGTGAATTCAAGGCCAGCCTGGTCTACATAGTTTCAGAACAGCCAAAATTTCATAGCAATATCCATTGTAAAGAAAATTATCTATGTGTGCAAAATTTTATGTTATATGAGTTTATGTGTATCATATGTACACAAGTGCCAGCTGAGGCCCAAAGAGGGCCAAAGAGGGCAAGCTTACAGATGGTTGTGTGCTCCCACGAGGATAATAAGAGCCAGGGTCTTCTGCAAGAGCAGCACACACTCTTAAATACTGAGCTATTTCTTCAGCCCCAAAGGTTTATATGATTTTCCTTATGTGGTTTTGTCTGTGTCTATGTATGTATGTATGTATGTGTATATATATATATATGTATATATATATACACACATATATATATGTATATATGTATATATGTATATATGTATATATGTGTGTGTATGGGTGTGTGTATGAAAAAGAGAGAGAGAGCCATACATGTGTACACATGCCTCTAGATGCCAGAAGAGACTGTCAGATGCCCTAGAACTGGGATTGGAATTGCAGGTGGTTGTGGGTCATCCAGTGTGGGTACTGGGAACTGAATACCAGTCCTCACAGTGCTCCTCCTGTTTCTGCCTCCTGCATGCTGGGATTAACAATGTTTATCACCATACCTAGTTTAATAAGCAGATCTTAAGGGTGTAGTTTAACTAATAGTTCCGTGCAATGCTTCTTTCTTCCCCAAAAGACATTAAGCATTGACTTTATTTTCTCCCCTGTTTCATTTGTTACCCGTTTGAGATCTAGCTCCTCTGAAAGATCAGAAGTCAGCTCTCCTAACCACGCCTCCACCGTGAGCTCCATTTTTAAACAAATGTTTTGCTTTATAGCACACACCTCCTTGAGAGGCCTCTGCAGCTCTGTGTACTCACTGTCTCTAGTTTAAGCTCCTTCCGTCTCTGAGAACAACTAGAATGTGATTTGATTCACCCAGCCCATCACATGCCCTACCCTGGGGTTTTCTGCAATGAGAAGGGTCTTTTTGTGGTGGGCATCTGACTGCCAGTGGAGTCACAGGCTTTTGCATCAGATTAAATGGGTCTGATTGGAGCCCTGCCACTTACTGGTCATATGGTCTGGTTATTGGAAGTCTCCTGGCCTCAGTCTCCTCTCACATGTGATATGAGGTCACTGTTTCAATCGGCTTCTCAACATCCATAAGATCCTAGTATATGAGTTCACAGAGAAGAGTCGCTTGGGGACCAGCAGGGCAGACGCTCTGGGAACCGAGGACCTCTAGGAGAAGTACCATGGTTCAGGAACACTAGACCTCCTCCATCAGCCAATAGTCTTACACCACTCAAGGGAAGTTGTGACTCTTACATGGAATTTTCTTGGCCCTCAGAAGAAGCCATGGGCTATGTATGTTTTCCCTTTCTCTGGAGCGGGAGAGGGTTATGCCACAGCCCTCTGTGGATGAGGAGGTGGATGTAATGTGCCTGGCATGGGAGTCATGAAGTCTGAGTGACAGCACACTCCTCCAACATGCCCAGCTTCTGCTATTGACTTACAGGAACCAGGAAAGGCCTGGTTGTTCTTGTGGCTCACAGGATGTCTAGGAGCTGAGATCCTACCCATGGAGTGCTTAGTGCTAATCTGATGGGCTGGGAACAAGTGGTACTCACCTCTCCCCATGATCACTGGCATTACCATTAGTCCTTTTTAAATACAGAAGAGGCACACTAAAACCAACTGCACCCTGGTCCAATTGAACATACCATCCCAGACTTTCCTGACCCTACCTTCCTCTTTCTTTCCTTTAGTTTTATTGTATTTCTCGTTAGCAAGTAATTCTTGCACATGTTTATAGTAGGGATCAATAGATGTACAGGATTGTAGAATTGTCAAAGTTGGTTAATTATTATATCCATCATCTCAAACCGTTATCGTTTCTTCATGGTTAGAACACTCAGGACGTATTTAAAATATACAGTATATTATTATTAATTAAAGTTTCACATACAAATAGATAATTATACATATAAACATATATATTTGTGTGTGTGTGTGTGTGTGTACACATATGCAGGTACCTGCAGAAGCTATAAGAGGGTGTCAAATCCCCCATAACTGGAGCCACAGGCAGTTATGAGCACACTCCCACTATGTGGGAGCCAGTAACTGAACTGCAGACCTCTGAAAGAGCAAAAACCCAGACAGGGTTTCTCTGTGTAGCCCTGGCTGTCCTGGAACTCACTCTGTAGACCAGGCTAGCCTCGAACTCTCGAACTCAGAAATCCACCTGCCTCTGCCTCCCAAGTGCTGGGATTAAAGGCATGCGCCACCACCGCCCCCGAGCAAAAAGCACTCTTAATGGCTGACTCAGTCTCTCCAGACCCTTCTTCCTTCCCGTCTGTTGCTTTGCTTTGTACCCATCAGCAGAAGTCTCTCTCCACCCTGCTTGGAGGCAGATTTCAAATCTGACCTCTTCAACCACTCTCTGGTAATCCTGAGCCCTTGATGACCTCTCAAGATTGGATGTTTATTGTCTCTTGAGTCTCCCTCTTATCTAGCTTGAGATGTCACTGGGGCAGCTGTACAAAGCTGTAGAATTGGATGTGACCCACCCTCTTTCTTGTTCTCTGAGCTGGACCATGTATCCCTTACCTGCTTTCTCTTACAACTGGAAAGCAGAGCCCACATGTAATTGCATGGACACGTCCTGGCCTGATGCTAAACACGTGGTAGAAGGAAATCGCTGTTTACCTAGCACCTGTCATGTGCCAGCTCTGGACAAATGCTTCACTGTGGTGATTCTACTTGTCTCTCTCAGCATCCGCACAGTGATGTTCAACATGATCTTCTGTACACCACACCAGCAGGATAGCATTCATAACTATGACAGAAACCCTAAAGGACTATATTCATGGGGTAGGTGCATAGCTCAGTGGCAGAGTTCTTGTCCAACATGCTTGAGATCCTAGGTTTGATCATCTGCATCAAAGGAAAAAAAAAACACAGAGGGTCTGGAGATGCAGTTCAGACGCTAGAGTGTTTGTCACAAAACCATGAGAAACCTTAGTTCAGATCCTGAGCATCCTGTATAAGGCCAGGCATGGTAGCCTGTGGTTGTAATCCCAGTGCTGAAGAGATGGAGACAGGAGAGTTCCTAGAGCTCCCTGGTCAGTCACCATAGCTAAATTGGTAAGCTCCGGGTTCAGTAAGAGACCCTGTCTCAAAGATAAGATGAACAACAGAGAAAAATACCTAATATTAATCTCTCTCCTCATATACACAAAAGCATGTGTGCACACGCGCACACACACAAACATATCAGCTCATATGTATACACATGCCACACAGACAGAGATAAAGACAGAGACAGAGAGAAATGAAAAACAGTGATTTGGTGCTGGAGAGATGACTCAAAGACTAAGCGCACTTGTTGCTTTTTCAGACCAGGTTTCAGTTCCCAGCACCCACATCAGACAACTTCCAAAATTACCTGTAACTCCAGTTCCAATGGATCCAACCAACCCTGTTCTGTGTTCTGAAGGTGCCTGCACATCTGTGGTATACACACTCAGACCCTTACACATACACACATAAATAAATAATAAATACAATTTTCATAAAGGAAAACAGGGCTATTGTTTCAGTACTAGAAAGGCTAAGGCACGACAGCATTACAATTTTGAGTCCAGCCTATCTCAAAAGAAACAGGAAACAGGAAAGAAAGAAAAGATTATTTTCTTTGGCTTGTTCCTAGGCATGCCAGACCAACTCAGATATCACATGCATTCTCAAAATAATTCTGAGATTCTTCCAAACTGGAGCTCACCTGTGCTCTGCAGCCCTGGCTCCTCACTCACCCCTGGTGTCTTCTATCTTCCTCCTTACCAACAAAGTCTTAGTGTCAGCCCACTGCTGAGCTCTGTCAATTCATCCCCACAAGGGGCAAGGAATGCAGACATATGTTAATGTCGAAACCCAACCATGGCACCACAGAAGCTGCTGTGAGCACACACCCGCTTTGCCTCTGTGAAGGCTCTGTCTTGCTCCTGGTAGCTTTCTTTCCGTTCCCATCACTTTCCTGCCTATTCTTTCTGCCCTTCTTCGTTGATGGCTTCCAAGCCCAGAAGACAACACTGACCTCTTTCTTCTCTTCTCTGAGCTGTTGAACTGTCATGGCTGTCTATGTCCATCCCCAGCTCAGCTCTCTGCAGCTGAGTGAACACTGCTGCTTGGCAGTCCCTCCATTCATTTCCTGTCAGCTGTTAAACTCTTCCAGATCCCATCTGCTCCTCTGAGGTGCCTGGAATAATTCCACCTCTTAGGAATAATTCCATCTCCTGTTGCATGGAGATATCTGAGCCCTGCTTCCTCTCCCCAAACCTCTGGGCTCTCCAGCTTCCCCGTCCTATCTTCCTGCAGCACAGACTCTGGCAAGATGGCCACATCCAGTCTGCCAAGGTCACCTTCCCACTCGGTGTCCCTCAGCTCCTACAACCATGAGCTGTCAGCTCCCTGCCCACTCCCAACAGCTCTTCCCCTGATGCCACCTCGTTCCCTTCACATCCTCACGAGATTCTGCTCACTCTGCTAGGATGAAGCAAGCAGACAAAACCCCACCATTTCCTCCAGAGAATCCTCTCAGCCTTCCACTC
>NW_021626304.1:0-7760 GCF_004785775.1 Grammomys surdaster
GGTAGATATTAAATGCTGATTTTGTCTAAAACTTCCAGATGGCTCGTGAGAATGGGATCTGCTTCTTGAGCCACACCTTTTCCATGCTGTTTTATGCTTGAAAAGGCTATACTCATTTCTCGATCAAATATTTTTCAAAGGTGATCACTTCAATTTTTTTATGTATACTTTTTTTTTTTTTTTTTTTTTTTTGGTTTTTCGAGACAGGGTTTCTCTGTATAGCCCTGGCTGTCCTGGAACTCACTCTGTAGACCAGGCTGGCCTCGAACTCAGAAATCCGCCTGCCTCTGCCTCCCAAGTGCTGGGATTAAAGGTGAGTGCCACCACCGCCCGGCTTATGTATACCTTTGTGATGGCCCCATAGATTCATGTGTTTGAATGCTTGGCCCATAGGGAGGGACACTATTAGGAGGTGTGGCCTAGTTGGATTAGGTGTGGTCTTGTTGGAGGAATTATGTCACTGGGGTCAGGGTTGGGCTTTGAGGTCTATGCTTAAGCTATGTCCAATGTGGAGCACAGTCTCCTGCTGCTGCCTGAAATCAGGAAATACAACTCTCAGCTCCGGCCTCATGTCTGCCGGCATGCCTCCCATGTTCCCGCCATGATGATAATGGACTGAACCTCTGAGACTGTAAGCCAATCCCAATGAAATGTTTTTGGGTTTTTTGCTTTCTTTTGTTTTTGTTTTTTAAATAAGAGTTGCCATGGTCATGGTGTCTCTCCACAGAAGTAAAACCCCAAGATAAGAAAAGAAAAGAAAAGAAAAGAACAGAAGAAAAGAAAAGAAAGCTTTTGTTCTGATAAATATAACCCAACATTGTGTGTGTAATTTGTGGGTAATACTGACTGGACTCAAGGAGTCCTTAATGAAAAACAAAGAGTATAAGACTTTGGAACGAAGATGGAGTAGAGACCATCTATACACATATACACAACACCACAGATGCAACACCCATGTGTGGCTTTGCATGTACATGGGACATGTGTGTGCATACATACACATGTGCATACATTGTTCTAGTGGGGCTTCAGTCCTCTGCAGAGAACCGAGGTCAGTACACCTCAGAGCCCAGAATCATTCTGTCCATTTATCTCTGTGCTGAGGAAGCTCTGTGCAAATATGACCTTGCAAGACTTGTATAAAACTTCCCACTCTGTTGTCAAGCAGAGTCTTGCCCTAGACAGACAGCAAGGGTAGATATTGTCACTTCTCCAGTGAGTCTACAGATGTCAAGGGTGTCAGGCATTGGCAGAGCTGTCCTGTCGCTTTCTGCACAGCCCTTGGTGACATAGCCTTGGCATAGCATACCCACTACAGGAACTTGGTAGTCTGCCTGGTCTACTGTCCACAGGTTGAGCCTTGTCTCTCTTAGACTGCTGCCCCTCCCCTGGCTGCTTGGACACTGAACCTTAAATATCAAGTGATCCCCCTCTGACACTCTCTGAGATAGGTCAATGCTATTAACCCTATCTTATAGAGAGGGGGAAAGCCTTAGAGAGGTCAAACACCACTCTCCAGGTCACCCAGCATGTATAGGAAGTGCTAATCAGCCCCAGCCTGTCTGTTTTGTAACTTATGATGCAGGACCCCAGGGTGCATGCTCTGAGTCTTAGAACAGAGACTTCTAGAAGCCACATATGGACATGAGCAGCAGCCAGAATCCTTACTGCCCTGTCACCCTCCCCGCTGACGCCCCACCACCACCATCCACCCCAGCTCCCTTCCGTTCCATATGCTTCAGTATAAAACTAAAGACTGACAGCTACAGAAAGGAGAGACACACTGCAACTACTCAGATGTATCTAGGCTCTCATTCACCCAAACCGCACATTCATGGGACCCTCTGACACCACGAGCCAGGGTCCAAGGGAATTGTGTTACATTTTCTTGATTTTTCTGTGTCACGATATACACAGGTCCCAGTTATACCCCTTTTAAAGCACAGGAGATGTTGCCACCTGTGGCAGACCTTTCTCCCTCTGCCACCAGGCATTCTGCAAGGAGTTGGACATCCTCAACAGGCTGGGACCTGCTGGAGAGGAAAGGAAAGAAGGTCAGGCAGAGGCATATGAGCTGAGAAACAGTGTCCCTAGCCGCCTGTTTGTGACTGGCTTTCCCAGGGAGGTTGATGGTTACCACTGTGGCATGCATATGCTGGTGACAGGGCATCCTGGGAGAGAGGCCAGATCCTTGGTGTAGCCCGCAGAGCTTGAAAACTTCATCTGCCAAAGACACATGGATTTGCCAAACCCAACTCACCCTTGCCAGCTTAGACGTTCCCTAGCTTGTAGAGATGAGAGCCGTATAAGCTTTGGTGAGAATCAAATGACACATGAGTCATCCCCAGAGAGATTCTCTGTCCCTTGTCCTCAACACCATCCTTCCATGCTGTCCTGGTCACTCAGCCAATCTCCACCCAGCCCTGTGAGGATGTCAGAAAATGGCAGGTCACAGTGTGTAGGAGACAGCAGGACACTCTCCAACACACTGTTTCTATTCTTACCTTCTATTTTAGTCTGTGAGAGATGTGGGCATGATGTATACACACTGTGAACTTCAATGGCACACTGTTTTTTGTTTTGTTTTGTTTTGTTTTGTTTTGTTTTTAGGTCTTAAGACTGGAAGCCTAAGACCAGGGCATTAGCAGGTGTGTGTCTCCTGAGGCCTCTCTCTGTAGCTGGTAGGTGCTACCTTCTTACCAAGTCCTCTTGTAGCCTACCCTCTGTGCACCAACATCCTGGGTGCCTATCCTGTGGGCAAGCCACTGTTCTGATAGGGATGTCAGTCACAGTGGTGAGGTCCATCTTGGGTTTTGAACCCAAGACCTCAAGTATCTTGGGGACGTGCTACTCCACTGAGCTACACCCAGAGCCAGAGCCAGTTTCTGCTTCTTGAAGCTTAAGTATCCTGATCCACACAGCAGGAAAGCTTTTCACTCACAGCTAGATCTCCAACAGGCAACAAATCAAACAGGGAAGAAAATAAAGTCAACACTTAATGTCTTTTGGAAAGGAAAGAGGCCTTGCACAGAACTATTAGTTAAACTACACCCTTAAGATCTCCTTACTAAACTGGGTGTGGTGATAAACACTGGTTAATCCCAGCATGCAGGAGGCAGAAATAGGAGGACCACAGTGAATTCAAGGCCAGCCTGGTCTACATAGTTTCAGAACAGCCAAAATTTCATAGCAATATCCATTGTAAAGAAAATTATCTATGTGTGCAAAATTTTATGTTATATGAGTTTATGTGTATCATATGTACACAAGTGCCAGCTGAGGCCCAAAGAGGGCCAAAGAGGGCAAGCTTACAGATGGTTGTGTGCTCCCACGAGGATAATAAGAGCCAGGGTCTTCTGCAAGAGCAGCACACACTCTTAAATACTGAGCTATTTCTTCAGCCCCAAAGGTTTATATGATTTTCCTTATGTGGTTTTGTCTGTGTCTATGTATGTATGTATGTATGTGTATATATATATATATGTATATATATATACACACATATATATATGTATATATGTATATATGTATATATGTATATATGTGTGTGTATGGGTGTGTGTATGAAAAAGAGAGAGAGAGCCATACATGTGTACACATGCCTCTAGATGCCAGAAGAGACTGTCAGATGCCCTAGAACTGGGATTGGAATTGCAGGTGGTTGTGGGTCATCCAGTGTGGGTACTGGGAACTGAATACCAGTCCTCACAGTGCTCCTCCTGTTTCTGCCTCCTGCATGCTGGGATTAACAATGTTTATCACCATACCTAGTTTAATAAGCAGATCTTAAGGGTGTAGTTTAACTAATAGTTCCGTGCAATGCTTCTTTCTTCCCCAAAAGACATTAAGCATTGACTTTATTTTCTCCCCTGTTTCATTTGTTACCCGTTTGAGATCTAGCTCCTCTGAAAGATCAGAAGTCAGCTCTCCTAACCACGCCTCCACCGTGAGCTCCATTTTTAAACAAATGTTTTGCTTTATAGCACACACCTCCTTGAGAGGCCTCTGCAGCTCTGTGTACTCACTGTCTCTAGTTTAAGCTCCTTCCGTCTCTGAGAACAACTAGAATGTGATTTGATTCACCCAGCCCATCACATGCCCTACCCTGGGGTTTTCTGCAATGAGAAGGGTCTTTTTGTGGTGGGCATCTGACTGCCAGTGGAGTCACAGGCTTTTGCATCAGATTAAATGGGTCTGATTGGAGCCCTGCCACTTACTGGTCATATGGTCTGGTTATTGGAAGTCTCCTGGCCTCAGTCTCCTCTCACATGTGATATGAGGTCACTGTTTCAATCGGCTTCTCAACATCCATAAGATCCTAGTATATGAGTTCACAGAGAAGAGTCGCTTGGGGACCAGCAGGGCAGACGCTCTGGGAACCGAGGACCTCTAGGAGAAGTACCATGGTTCAGGAACACTAGACCTCCTCCATCAGCCAATAGTCTTACACCACTCAAGGGAAGTTGTGACTCTTACATGGAATTTTCTTGGCCCTCAGAAGAAGCCATGGGCTATGTATGTTTTCCCTTTCTCTGGAGCGGGAGAGGGTTATGCCACAGCCCTCTGTGGATGAGGAGGTGGATGTAATGTGCCTGGCATGGGAGTCATGAAGTCTGAGTGACAGCACACTCCTCCAACATGCCCAGCTTCTGCTATTGACTTACAGGAACCAGGAAAGGCCTGGTTGTTCTTGTGGCTCACAGGATGTCTAGGAGCTGAGATCCTACCCATGGAGTGCTTAGTGCTAATCTGATGGGCTGGGAACAAGTGGTACTCACCTCTCCCCATGATCACTGGCATTACCATTAGTCCTTTTTAAATACAGAAGAGGCACACTAAAACCAACTGCACCCTGGTCCAATTGAACATACCATCCCAGACTTTCCTGACCCTACCTTCCTCTTTCTTTCCTTTAGTTTTATTGTATTTCTCGTTAGCAAGTAATTCTTGCACATGTTTATAGTAGGGATCAATAGATGTACAGGATTGTAGAATTGTCAAAGTTGGTTAATTATTATATCCATCATCTCAAACCGTTATCGTTTCTTCATGGTTAGAACACTCAGGACGTATTTAAAATATACAGTATATTATTATTAATTAAAGTTTCACATACAAATAGATAATTATACATATAAACATATATATTTGTGTGTGTGTGTGTGTGTGTACACATATGCAGGTACCTGCAGAAGCTATAAGAGGGTGTCAAATCCCCCATAACTGGAGCCACAGGCAGTTATGAGCACACTCCCACTATGTGGGAGCCAGTAACTGAACTGCAGACCTCTGAAAGAGCAAAAACCCAGACAGGGTTTCTCTGTGTAGCCCTGGCTGTCCTGGAACTCACTCTGTAGACCAGGCTAGCCTCGAACTCTCGAACTCAGAAATCCACCTGCCTCTGCCTCCCAAGTGCTGGGATTAAAGGCATGCGCCACCACCGCCCCCGAGCAAAAAGCACTCTTAATGGCTGACTCAGTCTCTCCAGACCCTTCTTCCTTCCCGTCTGTTGCTTTGCTTTGTACCCATCAGCAGAAGTCTCTCTCCACCCTGCTTGGAGGCAGATTTCAAATCTGACCTCTTCAACCACTCTCTGGTAATCCTGAGCCCTTGATGACCTCTCAAGATTGGATGTTTATTGTCTCTTGAGTCTCCCTCTTATCTAGCTTGAGATGTCACTGGGGCAGCTGTACAAAGCTGTAGAATTGGATGTGACCCACCCTCTTTCTTGTTCTCTGAGCTGGACCATGTATCCCTTACCTGCTTTCTCTTACAACTGGAAAGCAGAGCCCACATGTAATTGCATGGACACGTCCTGGCCTGATGCTAAACACGTGGTAGAAGGAAATCGCTGTTTACCTAGCACCTGTCATGTGCCAGCTCTGGACAAATGCTTCACTGTGGTGATTCTACTTGTCTCTCTCAGCATCCGCACAGTGATGTTCAACATGATCTTCTGTACACCACACCAGCAGGATAGCATTCATAACTATGACAGAAACCCTAAAGGACTATATTCATGGGGTAGGTGCATAGCTCAGTGGCAGAGTTCTTGTCCAACATGCTTGAGATCCTAGGTTTGATCATCTGCATCAAAGGAAAAAAAAAACACAGAGGGTCTGGAGATGCAGTTCAGACGCTAGAGTGTTTGTCACAAAACCATGAGAAACCTTAGTTCAGATCCTGAGCATCCTGTATAAGGCCAGGCATGGTAGCCTGTGGTTGTAATCCCAGTGCTGAAGAGATGGAGACAGGAGAGTTCCTAGAGCTCCCTGGTCAGTCACCATAGCTAAATTGGTAAGCTCCGGGTTCAGTAAGAGACCCTGTCTCAAAGATAAGATGAACAACAGAGAAAAATACCTAATATTAATCTCTCTCCTCATATACACAAAAGCATGTGTGCACACGCGCACACACACAAACATATCAGCTCATATGTATACACATGCCACACAGACAGAGATAAAGACAGAGACAGAGAGAAATGAAAAACAGTGATTTGGTGCTGGAGAGATGACTCAAAGACTAAGCGCACTTGTTGCTTTTTCAGACCAGGTTTCAGTTCCCAGCACCCACATCAGACAACTTCCAAAATTACCTGTAACTCCAGTTCCAATGGATCCAACCAACCCTGTTCTGTGTTCTGAAGGTGCCTGCACATCTGTGGTATACACACTCAGACCCTTACACATACACACATAAATAAATAATAAATACAATTTTCATAAAGGAAAACAGGGCTATTGTTTCAGTACTAGAAAGGCTAAGGCACGACAGCATTACAATTTTGAGTCCAGCCTATCTCAAAAGAAACAGGAAACAGGAAAGAAAGAAAAGATTATTTTCTTTGGCTTGTTCCTAGGCATGCCAGACCAACTCAGATATCACATGCATTCTCAAAATAATTCTGAGATTCTTCCAAACTGGAGCTCACCTGTGCTCTGCAGCCCTGGCTCCTCACTCACCCCTGGTGTCTTCTATCTTCCTCCTTACCAACAAAGTCTTAGTGTCAGCCCACTGCTGAGCTCTGTCAATTCATCCCCACAAGGGGCAAGGAATGCAGACATATGTTAATGTCGAAACCCAACCATGGCACCACAGAAGCTGCTGTGAGCACACACCCGCTTTGCCTCTGTGAAGGCTCTGTCTTGCTCCTGGTAGCTTTCTTTCCGTTCCCATCACTTTCCTGCCTATTCTTTCTGCCCTTCTTCGTTGATGGCTTCCAAGCCCAGAAGACAACACTGACCTCTTTCTTCTCTTCTCTGAGCTGTTGAACTGTCATGGCTGTCTATGTCCATCCCCAGCTCAGCTCTCTGCAGCTGAGTGAACACTGCTGCTTGGCAGTCCCTCCATTCATTTCCTGTCAGCTGTTAAACTCTTCCAGATCCCATCTGCTCCTCTGAGGTGCCTGGAATAATTCCACCTCTTAGGAATAATTCCATCTCCTGTTGCATGGAGATATCTGAGCCCTGCTTCCTCTCCCCAAACCTCTGGGCTCTCCAGCTTCCCCGTCCTATCTTCCTGCAGCACAGACTCTGGCAAGATGGCCACATCCAGTCTGCCAAGGTCACCTTCCCACTCGGTGTCCCTCAGCTCCTACAACCATGAGCTGTCAGCTCCCTGCCCACTCCCAACAGCTCTTCCCCTGATGCCACCTCGGTCCCTTCACATCCTCACGAGATTCTGCTCACTCTGCTAGGATGAAGCAAGCAGACAAAACCCCACCATTTCCTCCAGAGAATCCTCTCAGCCTTCCACTC
>NW_021626305.1:0-4915 GCF_004785775.1 Grammomys surdaster
TAGTCTGGGTATTACCAACAAGGACATCTTAGAATAGTATTTTCATTCTGACCAGACCTGTCAAGTGCTCTGAGGTAATGGAGTAACTCTACCAGAGGCCCAGGCCTTCCCAGGCTGTGGCACCTCAGTGCGCTTCTGTTGGTGAACTTTACCTGTTGGTGAATTTGCTTTTCTAATAGTTTGCTACAACCTGAACAAGCATGTCCAGTTGTTATGACTTCTTACTGTCTGGGTTAAGGGGTTGGGGGGGGTGCCTTTAGAGAGCTGCCTAAGGTGAGCCCTACTAAGTCAGGTATCCTGCAGTTATCCCCAAACTGCCCAGAGTGAGAGGAGGGCTGAAGGAAAGCCAAGGCTTTTCCTCCAGTCAAACTATGGTGAGAAGGAGATGTGTGTACAAAACAGACTTTGACGTTTCCAACTGAAATGAGTGTCTCCTCTGGATATTCCCGGTGTCTCTTCTGGATGTGCCCTCCCGTTTATGGTATTGACACCCTATATGCTAGACAGCATACACCGGGCACTCTGAAAACATTAGTTGAAAGACTAAATGTGAACACGAATTCCCTACACCACCATCACCATCTATTTTCTTCTTTTTAAGTAGAAGAAAGGAGCAATGTGCACGGCTCAAAATAGAATGAACTGAGCTCTGGAGGGCAGGTGGGAAAGCCAAAAACTCCAATAGACTGTGCCTTTCACAGTGTGATCCTCTGAATCCACCTCTCCTGGAACCTCAGATGTCCTGAGCACGGGTTTCTCCCTGTGCATTTATTCCTTCCCTGCCCCCCCTCCAAATAATTTTCTGCCCCACAATTCCTTCCTGACCTAAGAAATGACTCTGCTGTGAAATCTTGCAGTGGGAGAAATGACTCTTACTTCTTTTCAGCAGGGGATGAAAAGCCCAGGCATCTCACAGAGGCCTAGGACCTGAGCAGTGCCTGGAAATAGGCCTCTCAGCCCTCTGGTGGTGCCTGGGGCCCAGCTAGAGCTCCACAAGTGGCACGGTCAGAATTTTACCCTAAGCAGACAAAGTAATAACAGAGACTGGTGAGAGCCCCCACCCCAAATTCAACCTGAAGCCTTGCCCAATGCCTAAGCAGCAGCTGAGATTTCCCAGCCTGTGGAAGAAACTCTGGAAAATCAGGTGGATGGAATCCATTTTCTGGTTTACCTTTCCCAGTCCTAAGCCTTAAAAACTAGGAGAGTTTTTCTGAACTCCAGATCAGCTCAAGGACAAATCTACCAGGTTCCCTGGGCAAATCAGCCCCGGGATTCCCCCAGCTTTCCAGTCAAGCCCAGGGAAAAGGTACCTCTTACCTGCACATCACCTCGTGTGTCAGGAGAACTCTGCACATTTCGGGATTCTTATTCTGTCCCTCATAGGCTATGGGCTGTCAGAAAGGAGACATGGACAGGATGGAGGCTTTAGAACAAGCACTAAATCAGTTCCCTCTCACTAGCTGTTAGGAGAGCTCCCGCCTCTCAGGCAGCACAGAACCAGAGTCTTTGCCTGGTTAATAAACAGCCCAAAGAAGTTTGCTCTTAGTTCTTAGCAAAGAGGAATTCTCCAGCGAACTGAATCTTCAATAATTGTTTGCTGTCTTCAGCCCTTCATTTATCACCTCCCAACACCCAGCATTTCCCCATAGCAGATGAAACAGGGCCACCAGAGCAAAGGGGAGGGGGCTCCCCCAGAGCGAACTTGAGGTAAAGAGAAGTGTGAATCCCATACTGTAAATCATGCAAGAGGCAGAAGTCACCAGACAACCAGAGGAAGAAGGGAGCCAACGGTAGGCTCCCTTCTAGTCTCACCTGTTTGGTGACAGAGTCGATGAGCCTGACATAGAGGTCCTGCTCTGTAAGGACACCTGTGTGGGAGGGGACAGGCGGTTTGCAAGGATGGCAAAGACCCTCTCCCATCTTAACCCTTTCCCTGCACTGGAGCCTGATCCAGTCAGTCAAGCCACAGACGCCTGGATGGAATTGACAGAAAGGGAGACACCCCTCCACTCCCATCCCAGACCAAGGCTCCCCACAGGACTGCCCTCACTAGCCTTCTACCTCCCAAGCACAGTAGGAGGTAATCACAGCAGCGACCAGACTTTGCTGCTTGAAGGCTGAGTGCTTGCTTGCCCATGAAGCCACTTACCCTTGCTGTAAAGGAGCTGTAACTTGTAATGAGTACCATTGTTGGTCTTCTCATTGCCTTGCTCCTGAAAAGACAGAAACCCTTCATTCTTGAACTTTTAAGTGACACCTCACACACACACACACACACACACACACACACACACACACACACACACAACCCCGTGTCCAGACTCAGACCAATGGTCAAGGAACATTTCCCACCATTGGCCATCTTGGGAATTTTGTCAAGGCCTACAGCCGCTTGACCTTGACCAGCCCTTGTCTCTCTTTTAAAAATCTCGTAAGTGTACCCCTGCTCGGACTCGGACTCCAGCACCAATTCTGTCTTTCAGCAGTCCCCACCCAGTCTTTCTGACCTTGATGAGCTCCTGAGCTACTCTCTGCAAGAAAAAAAAAAAGCTAAACCTGCCTGTCCTTTAGAAAAAGCAATATTAGCTGTGGTTCCGCAAAAAAGCCGGGAGTGACCATTACCAGGGCTCAGGGGCTTGGCAATGAGCTACCCCAGGTTTCCCTTTCTTTGCTCAGCCAATGGGCTCCATCCCTGCTGTTGGGCATATAATGGTTTAGGTAAACAAGCCTTCATTTAGGATCAAACATAGCTCTCAAATTAGGGTTTGAATTCAAGGGAAGCGCTTAGTTGTTGGGGGAGTAAGCGAGCCATGGAAGGCTGCCCTGAGTTCCCACAGAAAACTCAATCCACCCACCTACACCCCTGCCCTCTTTCCCACTGCAGAGAGAAAATAATAATAATTTCAAAAAAAAAAAAAAAACAACCTGGAGACTGACAGCGGCAGCGTTGGGTATACTTTTAAAACTAGGTCTAAAGAACTTTTTCCACGGGGTCAATCGATGGCCTGCCGCTATTGCTATTACTGACCCCAAGGCTAGGGCGCACAGCCGCAAGCGCCTGGTTTGGAGTACGGGCTCATTGAGATGCGGAGGGAAATTCACTGAGTTAGAAGCTGAGGGTGAGATGCCTCAATTTATCAACCCTGATGATGCGAGCGGGAGTGTCACAAGTGACAGATGGAATCCTTAGTGCCGGGTTGGAAGGGGAGGGTTTAAGGGGTCCGCTTACTTTGTCGTTCTCCACAAAGTCCACGAAGGCCGTGCGCTCAATCTCCACCGGCTGTCCCTGCCTATCTTAGAGCGCCAGAACAAAATGAAAGAAGTTGGATTTCCTCAAGTTAGAAGGAGGTTGCTTTTCAAAGTGGGCCTGGGACAGGGCAACTCCACTGCACAGGAAGTGTTGGGAGAGAGAAACAGGACAGGGGAAAAGAGAGAAAGACTGGGTGTTAGGCAGTTACTAACATGCCCAGACAATATTGCAGAAGGGCCAGGAAGTCCACTGCCCGGAACTCAAGACCCGAAACCTTCAGGGCCTTTATCATTTCTGATTAAGAAGCACACTCCCTCAGAGGGGTTGCAATAGACACCTTCCTTCCACTGCCCAGAATCCCGTCAAAATTCACTTTTAGTAGAATTGAAAGACCAGGGCTACTGGCCGGAGTCCTAAGAAGCGCTGCTAAACCCCAGGTGCCTGCCCCAAAACTCAAAGCTGTGACACAGATAGGGATAGGGTTCTTTTGCATTTGAACAAGTGACTCCCTGTAATTCCTGGCTAATGAATTTCTGGACCTGCTCCACAGGCTACAAGATTGGAAGCCTGGAGCCCAAGCCTCTGCCCTCACGACTTGCCTTACTCTACCGAAATTTGCATCCAGGATAGCATCACCGCAAAAATCCCTACAGTCATTGCTGGCGATAGTGGACCAGGGTTGAGGACGACCTTCGCCCTCAAGAGCCGCTCCACGTGGAGAAGCCAGAATGTTAAGAGACAATCAGAGTCCTGGCCAGAGACCCGGGCGATCCTCGTTCAAGCGTTTTCTCCAATTCTCTGACTCTGTAAAGCTGGACCCGGAGCGCTCCAGAGCCTTGAATGTGTACACAAGACCTCCCTATATACCTAGCTCTGATTGTGCCACATTTGACTAAAAACTTTGTGGAGCCGACGAATTGACAGATGGTGAGGGCAGCCTGGTGGCCCTGAGGTCTTCTGGATTCTTCTGCTGGGCATGGTCGCAGGCACTTTTTTTGAAATGTATAATTTTGGCTAGACCACAACAGACTGCTGTCTCAAACTTTAATAAAGTACATTTTATTTCGGACGGGAAGACAGGAGGGAGATGTCATTAAGCCCCGCTAAGGAGCAGATCTACGGAACTGCCTTAGTTCCCTCGGCTTGTCACTGGAGCGAGCTTTTGAGAGCCGTGGCCTCCGCGAAGTACCATCTGCTTCAGGGATAACTGAGCATTCGACTCCAGAGGAGTGGCAATCGGGTACGGCAGCTGCCACTTCAGTCGTCCAGCTTGTGCCCTTTGCTGCTACTCCTTGAAGGGTGGCAGCCAGTTCGCTCTACCCGGGACACCTGGAGATATGGCCTGTCTGCAAAAAAGGTCATTTCTCAATGTGATGTCAAGATTTAAGGAGGTTGGCACAGAACACGGAGGGAGAGACAAGAGTCGTGGAAGAAGTTTGTGGGCTCTTGGAGAGGGTAAAGGAGCTGCCTCTTGAAGACCTGGACACGAAGGCCACAAAACTCATTTCAGAAGCGACGGTGAGAAGCGGGACTAGAGTGTCTTTGTGGGATGGAACCCTAGACAAGTCTTAACCATCCGTACATGCGAAGATTTGGAAACAAAATCAACTTGAGGAACCCGCAAAACTGGAGGCTGGTCTTCTCTGTGGCTCAGGCAACGGATCT
>NW_021626306.1:0-4910 GCF_004785775.1 Grammomys surdaster
TAGTCTGGGTATTACCAACAAGGACATCTTAGAATAGTATTTTCATTCTGACCAGACCTGTCAAGTGCTCTGAGGTAATGGAGTAACTCTACCAGAGGCCCAGGCCTTCCCAGGCTGTGGCACCTCAGTGCGCTTCTGTTGGTGAACTTTACCTGTTGGTGAATTTGCTTTTCTAATAGTTTGCTACAACCTGAACAAGCATGTCCAGTTGTTATGACTTCTTACTGTCTGGGTTAAGGGGTTGGGGGGGGTGCCTTTAGAGAGCTGCCTAAGGTGAGCCCTACTAAGTCAGGTATCCTGCAGTTATCCCCAAACTGCCCAGAGTGAGAGGAGGGCTGAAGGAAAGCCAAGGCTTTTCCTCCAGTCAAACTATGGTGAGAAGGAGATGTGTGTACAAAACAGACTTTGACGTTTCCAACTGAAATGAGTGTCTCCTCTGGATATTCCCGGTGTCTCTTCTGGATGTGCCCTCCCGTTTATGGTATTGACACCCTATATGCTAGACAGCATACACCGGGCACTCTGAAAACATTAGTTGAAAGACTAAATGTGAACACGAATTCCCTACACCACCATCACCATCTATTTTCTTCTTTTTAAGTAGAAGAAAGGAGCAATGTGCACGGCTCAAAATAGAATGAACTGAGCTCTGGAGGGCAGGTGGGAAAGCCAAAAACTCCAATAGACTGTGCCTTTCACAGTGTGATCCTCTGAATCCACCTCTCCTGGAACCTCAGATGTCCTGAGCACGGGTTTCTCCCTGTGCATTTATTCCTTCCCTGCCCCCCCTCCAAATAATTTTCTGCCCCACAATTCCTTCCTGACCTAAGAAATGACTCTGCTGTGAAATCTTGCAGTGGGAGAAATGACTCTTACTTCTTTTCAGCAGGGGATGAAAAGCCCAGGCATCTCACAGAGGCCTAGGACCTGAGCAGTGCCTGGAAATAGGCCTCTCAGCCCTCTGGTGGTGCCTGGGGCCCAGCTAGAGCTCCACAAGTGGCACGGTCAGAATTTTACCCTAAGCAGACAAAGTAATAACAGAGACTGGTGAGAGCCCCCACCCCAAATTCAACCTGAAGCCTTGCCCAATGCCTAAGCAGCAGCTGAGATTTCCCAGCCTGTGGAAGAAACTCTGGAAAATCAGGTGGATGGAATCCATTTTCTGGTTTACCTTTCCCAGTCCTAAGCCTTAAAAACTAGGAGAGTTTTTCTGAACTCCAGATCAGCTCAAGGACAAATCTACCAGGTTCCCTGGGCAAATCAGCCCCGGGATTCCCCCAGCTTTCCAGTCAAGCCCAGGGAAAAGGTACCTCTTACCTGCACATCACCTCGTGTGTCAGGAGAACTCTGCACATTTCGGGATTCTTATTCTGTCCCTCATAGGCTATGGGCTGTCAGAAAGGAGACATGGACAGGATGGAGGCTTTAGAACAAGCACTAAATCAGTTCCCTCTCACTAGCTGTTAGGAGAGCTCCCGCCTCTCAGGCAGCACAGAACCAGAGTCTTTGCCTGGTTAATAAACAGCCCAAAGAAGTTTGCTCTTAGTTCTTAGCAAAGAGGAATTCTCCAGCGAACTGAATCTTCAATAATTGTTTGCTGTCTTCAGCCCTTCATTTATCACCTCCCAACACCCAGCATTTCCCCATAGCAGATGAAACAGGGCCACCAGAGCAAAGGGGAGGGGGCTCCCCCAGAGCGAACTTGAGGTAAAGAGAAGTGTGAATCCCATACTGTAAATCATGCAAGAGGCAGAAGTCACCAGACAACCAGAGGAAGAAGGGAGCCAACGGTAGGCTCCCTTCTAGTCTCACCTGTTTGGTGACAGAGTCGATGAGCCTGACATAGAGGTCCTGCTCTGTAAGGACACCTGTGTGGGAGGGGACAGGCGGTTTGCAAGGATGGCAAAGACCCTCTCCCATCTTAACCCTTTCCCTGCACTGGAGCCTGATCCAGTCAGTCAAGCCACAGACGCCTGGATGGAATTGACAGAAAGGGAGACACCCCTCCACTCCCATCCCAGACCAAGGCTCCCCACAGGACTGCCCTCACTAGCCTTCTACCTCCCAAGCACAGTAGGAGGTAATCACAGCAGCGACCAGACTTTGCTGCTTGAAGGCTGAGTGCTTGCTTGCCCATGAAGCCACTTACCCTTGCTGTAAAGGAGCTGTAACTTGTAATGAGTACCATTGTTGGTCTTCTCATTGCCTTGCTCCTGAAAAGACAGAAACCCTTCATTCTTGAACTTTTAAGTGACACCTCACACACACACACACACACACACACACACACACACACACACACAACCCCGTGTCCAGACTCAGACCAATGGTCAAGGAACATTTCCCACCATTGGCCATCTTGGGAATTTTGTCAAGGCCTACAGCCGCTTGACCTTGACCAGCCCTTGTCTCTCTTTTAAAAATCTCGTAAGTGTACCCCTGCTCGGACTCGGACTCCAGCACCAATTCTGTCTTTCAGCAGTCCCCACCCAGTCTTTCTGACCTTGATGAGCTCCTGAGCTACTCTCTGCAAGAAAAAAAAAAAGCTAAACCTGCCTGTCCTTTAGAAAAAGCAATATTAGCTGTGGTTCCGCAAAAAAGCCGGGAGTGACCATTACCAGGGCTCAGGGGCTTGGCAATGAGCTACCCCAGGTTTCCCTTTCTTTGCTCAGCCAATGGGCTCCATCCCTGCTGTTGGGCATATAATGGTTTAGGTAAACAAGCCTTCATTTAGGATCAAACATAGCTCTCAAATTAGGGTTTGAATTCAAGGGAAGCGCTTAGTTGTTGGGGGAGTAAGCGAGCCATGGAAGGCTGCCCTGAGTTCCCACAGAAAACTCAATCCACCCACCTACACCCCTGCCCTCTTTCCCACTGCAGAGAGAAAATAATAATAATTTCAAAAAAAAAAAAAAAACAACCTGGAGACTGACAGCGGCAGCGTTGGGTATACTTTTAAAACTAGGTCTAAAGAACTTTTTCCACGGGGTCAATCGATGGCCTGCCGCTATTGCTATTACTGACCCCAAGGCTAGGGCGCACAGCCGCAAGCGCCTGGTTTGGAGTACGGGCTCATTGAGATGCGGAGGGAAATTCACTGAGTTAGAAGCTGAGGGTGAGATGCCTCAATTTATCAACCCTGATGATGCGAGCGGGAGTGTCACAAGTGACAGATGGAATCCTTAGTGCCGGGTTGGAAGGGGAGGGTTTAAGGGGTCCGCTTACTTTGTCGTTCTCCACAAAGTCCACGAAGGCCGTGCGCTCAATCTCCACCGGCTGTCCCTGCCTATCTTAGAGCGCCAGAACAAAATGAAAGAAGTTGGATTTCCTCAAGTTAGAAGGAGGTTGCTTTTCAAAGTGGGCCTGGGACAGGGCAACTCCACTGCACAGGAAGTGTTGGGAGAGAGAAACAGGACAGGGGAAAAGAGAGAAAGACTGGGTGTTAGGCAGTTACTAACATGCCCAGACAATATTGCAGAAGGGCCAGGAAGTCCACTGCCCGGAACTCAAGACCCGAAACCTTCAGGGCCTTTATCATTTCTGATTAAGAAGCACACTCCCTCAGAGGGGTTGCAATAGACACCTTCCTTCCACTGCCCAGAATCCCGTCAAAATTCACTTTTAGTAGAATTGAAAGACCAGGGCTACTGGCCGGAGTCCTAAGAAGCGCTGCTAAACCCCAGGTGCCTGCCCCAAAACTCAAAGCTGTGACACAGATAGGGATAGGGTTCTTTTGCATTTGAACAAGTGACTCCCTGTAATTCCTGGCTAATGAATTTCTGGACCTGCTCCACAGGCTACAAGATTGGAAGCCTGGAGCCCAAGCCTCTGCCCTCACGACTTGCCTTACTCTACCGAAATTTGCATCCAGGATAGCATCACCGCAAAAATCCCTACAGTCATTGCTGGCGATAGTGGACCAGGGTTGAGGACGACCTTCGCCCTCAAGAGCCGCTCCACGTGGAGAAGCCAGAATGTTAAGAGACAATCAGAGTCCTGGCCAGAGACCCGGGCGATCCTCGTTCAAGCGTTTTCTCCAATTCTCTGACTCTGTAAAGCTGGACCCGGAGCGCTCCAGAGCCTTGAATGTGTACACAAGACCTCCCTATATACCTAGCTCTGATTGTGCCACATTTGACTAAAAACTTTGTGGAGCCGACGAATTGACAGATGGTGAGGGCAGCCTGGTGGCCCTGAGGTCTTCTGGATTCTTCTGCTGGGCATGGTCGCAGGCACTTTTTTGAAATGTATAATTTTGGCTAGACCACAACAGACTGCTGTCTCAAACTTTAATAAAGTACATTTTATTTCGGACGGGAAGACAGGAGGGAGATGTCATTAAGCCCCGCTAAGGAGCAGATCTACGGAACTGCCTTAGTTCCCTCGGCTTGTCACTGGAGCGAGCTTTTGAGAGCCGTGGCCTCCGCGAAGTACCATCTGCTTCAGGGATAACTGAGCATTCGACTCCAGAGGAGTGGCAATCGGGTACGGCAGCTGCCACTTCAGTCGTCCAGCTTGTGCCCTTTGCTGCTACTCCTTGAAGGGTGGCAGCCAGTTCGCTCTACCCGGGACACCTGGAGATATGGCCTGTCTGCAAAAAAGGTCATTTCTCAATGTGATGTCAAGATTTAAGGAGGTTGGCACAGAACACGGAGGGAGAGACAAGAGTCGTGGAAGAAGTTTGTGGGCTCTTGGAGAGGGTAAAGGAGCTGCCTCTTGAAGACCTGGACACGAAGGCCACAAAACTCATTTCAGAAGCGACGGTGAGAAGCGGGACTAGAGTGTCTTTGTGGGATGGAACCCTAGACAAGTCTAAACCATCCGTACATGCGAAGATTTGGAAACAAAATCAACTTGAGGAACCCGCAAAACTGGAGGCTGGTCTTCTCTGTGGCTCAGGCAACGGATCT
>NW_021626307.1:0-4755 GCF_004785775.1 Grammomys surdaster
AAATCCCAGAACAAGCCATGTATTCTTGTATCTGACACTAGGAATCACCATCATGCGTTACAATGAGATAAAAGTTCTAAAGTGTCCTTCTGACTTAAAATCTGTGATTAGGTGGTCTCAGTCTGCTCCTCTGACAATTAAGAAGAGAGGAAAACCTTTGATCAAGCAAGTAACAAGCTGGAATTCAGTTTTAGGAAGGCAAACAAGTGAGAACACTTCTGAAAGAAAGATGCCTCCCATTCTAGGATGTCGGAGAGCAGGAAGGAAAGGATTCCTAGGAGACAAACCTCAGGAGAAACTGAGTTTGAGTGTGCCCTCAGGAAGTGGGCTGGCAGGAGAATGAAGTAGATCCTTCCTTAAGGAGTCACATAGAGAGAGAGCAGTATGGGTAAAGTTACACAGAGCACATGGATAGTGTAAGCAACAAGGACTTCCCAAGAGATGAACTCAGGATGCTGAGGCAGGAGGATCACAAATTCAAAGCTGGCCTAGGCCATAGACTCTATGGCATAGCAGAAGACCTTAATTTCCAAAATTATAAGGAAAAATGGAGGAAGAAGAAGAAGAGAAGGATGAAGGACGGCAGAAGGAAAAAGGCAGGTCTGTATAGCTTTCTAGAACCGATAAGGCCTGACCTGCTGCTGTGCCACCATGCAAGCCCAGCCATTGATAAAAGTTCACAGGAATGAGTAGGAGACTTCTTACCTTCCAAGGAGACTTGGTCCTCCTCTGAAAGATGGCGCTAACTATTGTATGACCATCGCTTATAAGGCCCAACATAGTAAATAAGCATACCAGTTTACTGAAATAGTAAAAACTAGGAAGTTCTTCAGACAGCCTGGAGCAGATGTGGAGCCTGTGTGTTCCAGGCAGCTCTTGCCTGGACTTGGGACTTGGTTTGCCCACATCTGGACTGTCCCATGGGGATCTGGTCTCTGTTTCTTTGTTGTTGTTGTTGTTATGAATTTATTTATTTTACTGTGCATGTGTGTGGCACCAGCACAGACACTCCCCAGCAAGTATTCGGAAGTCAGAGGACAGCTCTCTTGCCACAGTGTGAGATTCAGAGATGGAACTCTGGTCTTCAGTCAGAACATGGGCCTCTGTGTCTAGTGTGCAACCTCAACACACATTTTTTAGTATTTCATACTGTCCAAGGATGACATGATAATAAAAGGAGGGGCCAGGCTCTGTGAGGCCTACAGACAAGAGAACTCTCTAGGTAGTTTGTAACTCTAACTCACTTTCTCAACCTGTGGGTTGTGACCCCCTGGGAGACCTGAACAACTCTTTCCCAGGGGTCACCTCAGACAAGGAGACAACACACATACTTACATTATGATTCATAACAGTAGCAAAATTACAGTAATGAAGTAGCAACCAAATAATTTTATGTAAGGTCACCACAACATGAGGAACTGCGCTAAAGGGTGGCCACAGCATTAGGAAGGTTGAGGACCACTGCTCTAGGTCTAAAATTAATGCAAAGTTTACTCAAAAGGAATTGGAGGGAGGGCAAATCCTGTGCCCTTGGTATGGGCTGGACACTGTTAAATCCTATGGCTGACTGGAAGAGCAGCTGGGCGGGGATGGACTGGGAGGTGCTGAGGGCCAGGCATTAGAGGCTCAGATGCAGACTGAGGCCCAGAATCCATTCTCCAGCTGGACTGTCTCTGTTCTTATCGTAAGACACACTCATCTCACCCCACTGATGTGGCAGGAATCCTTGCCAGTGGTTCAAAACCCGCTGAGTGTGTGATGTCAGTGAGCTGATACATCTTTATGTCACACAGCTCACTGACACACTCACAACTTCGTCAGTGAGCTGACACAGTTCTGTTATATCAATGCAGGGACACACATGTTTTCACTGCCTGCTTTGAAAAGAGAGAGCACTAGCTCTGGGGTGGCTGAGAGAAGGCAATGATCCTCTTAGCAACTGAAGGATCTAGGTGGGGAGTCAATAGGCCTTGTGTTAATTTGCCTCCAGGATACTAATTGGCATGCATACAGAACTCTCTCATTGCCAGGCTGGGGACCATTTACCTGGACTGGGGCGCCATCTAGTGGAGATTCCCATATCTCCCGGTGCTAAGACTGCAGAGCTTGACCTGACCACAAGATGGCCTGATCCAAGTTTCTCCTGCAGATGCTCACAGGCAACAGCAGACTAGAGCAGAAAATGCCTAGTCTGTTTCTTTTCATAATTTTGACACTGCAGGCACAACGTGTAGACTTTAGGATTTTAAAACGTCAGTTATGAGCTCGGAGTCAGATTTTGTTTTACTTCTTTTTTCCGTGAGGAGCATCCACCATCTTTAGGGCAGCTGCTGTGTATTTGTGTCAGTGTGTGTATGGAAGTGTGATCGTATGTGTCTATTTGTATGTCTCCTTGTGTACGTGCATGTGTATGTATCAATGCGTGTTCATGTGTGTCTATGTGTATGTCTTCTTGTCTGTGTGCATGTGTGTATGTCCTTGTGTATCTATGTACTCCTGTGTATGTGTGCGGGTGTGTGCCTGTATTTCTGTGTGTGAATGTCTGAGTGTGTGTATGTCTCTGTGTGTCTCTGAATATGCATGCGTATTATGTGGCTATGTATGTGTGCATGTCTGAGTGTGTGTCTATGTGTGTTCTCTGTGTGTATGTGACTCTGTGTATGTGTGCCTGTCTCTCATGTGTATGTGTGTGATAGAGAGGGGAGGGAGAGGGAGAGAGGGGGGGAGAGAGAGAGAGAGAGAGAGAGAGAGAGAGAGAGAGAGAGAGAGAAAAGAAAAAGGAAAGGGAAAGGGGAGGGGGGAGAAGGAGGTGAGGGAGAGAGGTATATAAATTATGGTGCAACAGGATGGCTCTGCCATTCAAAGCATCTCACTGAGGTAGCAGCTATCACATCCTTTATTTGTTACTTTCCTACTGCTGTGATAAAACACCATGACCAAGGCAACTTATAAAAGAAAGTGTTTAATTGGGCTTATAGTTCCAGAAGGTTAGACCATGACAGTGGCAAGAAGGAATGCTGGCAGGGACAGCTGAGAGCTCACAACTGAGCCACAAGCAGGAGGTATAGAGAAACCTGAATGGTCATTCACTTTCCTGGACAGGGCCACACCCCTAGTCCCTCCCAAATAGTTCCACCAACTGAAGACCAAATATTCAAGCATATGAGCCTATGGGCGCCATTTTCATTCAACCCTCCATACTTGCCAATAGGCCAGGATGGTGGATCTATCCATCTCCTCAGTCTAGGCCTGACATGGACAAACCTATTAGAATACTCTTTCCCAGATTCATGCCCCACTCCCAATACAGAAACGGGTCACTGTCAGGGACTGACCTCAGAGGGAGCTTCCACAGCTTCCTGCTAGTAGCAGACCGAACACTTGAAGACAGGTGATGCTTCCAGCTCTCAATCACGGTGGAAGGCTTTACTGCAAGCTCCTCCATCTGGCTGAGGCACCTTTGGTACCCATGCCCCCTTGAGCTCTTGGGACAGACAGACAGCACATGCTTTAGCTTCTCAAAAGAACAAATGGCATCTCTCAATATAAAAGAATGTGTTCCTGTTTTTTCTGATGTTCACAACTCAAGGAGTAGTTGAATAAAGGAATATTTTGGTTTTTAAATCAAGCATTTCTCACAGAAGTGCACCTGTAGCAAAGACAGGATTTTTCAAGGCGAGGGAGCTGGTTCTAGAGCCTCCCGAGAGTTTAATTTAAAATCATGTCCCCTGAACTGGAGAGATGACCCCACAGTTAAAAGTAGGTAACTGCCCTTGGAGAGGACTCAAGTCCTGTTCCCTGTGGCTCACAGCCACCTTTGTAGAAAGTTCCCATTTCCAAGGGATCCCCTGCCTGCCCCACTCTGGCCTCCACGAGCATCACACCCATGTGCACACGGAGTTGTACACCTGCCTGAGCACACACTAAACATAATGACAATAAATCATTTTTTTTAAAAAAAAGTTATGGAACCTCTCTCTTGAAAAATGTACTCAAATGTACACTTCAGTTCTTAGTCTTCTTCCTAAGAGGAATAATGAACTTAGTCACTAAAAAGCCCAGGGTGATGGTGTGTCTCACAAGATGTTCACACCCAGAAATTTGTTGATGACATTTCATTTCCTAAGTCTCTGGGATGCTTGCCAGGTGCCAGGCACTGGGCTACGTGCTGAACATAGAAAGATAAATAGATATAGTCCACAGTCTCAAGAAACCCAATAACCTTTTCCAATTTTATTGCTTTCTCTCTGTGGACCTCATGTTTTGAAAGAAATTGTCCAAAAACTTTCAATTATTGGTTAATCTGTATCTTCCTGTGAGGCAGTCACCATTACTTCAGTCATAGCCAGGTCTTTCCACAGAGCTGGAAACAAAGCAGAAACTCAAAAAACATTGGCTCAGCTATACTAGTTGTCAAAATTCCTGTCAAAAATAAGAAATAGTTGCTAGTTAGCACAATTCAGCTGCTGATGTGGGCCTTTATAGTAAATTAGCTTTGTCTAATGCATACAATTTTCTGATTTTTTTTTTAAATATTGAAACTAGTTCCTGAACATTTCCTTTAAACCTGGGCTACCAGTTGCCAAGAGCCACAGACTAGAAACCCAAGATCTGCTCTCTGTAAAAGTTCTAAACCTTTTTTAGAATTTTAATTATTCACCAAAAGGCTCTGAGATGTTTGATTAACAAAACAGAGACACATATAACTTCTCCTATTGTGAACCCAAATCAAATTTGGGGACAGTAAAAGGCTAA
>NW_021626308.1:0-4756 GCF_004785775.1 Grammomys surdaster
AAATCCCAGAACAAGCCATGTATTCTTGTATCTGACACTAGGAATCACCATCATGCGTTACAATGAGATAAGAGTTCTAAAGTGTCCTTCTGACATAAAAATCTGTGATTAGGTGGTCTCAGTCTGCTCCTCTGACAATTAAGAAGAGAGGAAAACCTTTGATCAAGCAAGTAACAAGCTGGAATTCAGTTTTAGGAAGGCAAACAAGTGAGAACACTTCTGAAAGAAAGATGCCTCCCATTCTAGGATGTCGGAGAGCAGGAAGGAAAGGATTCCTAGGAGACAAACCTCAGGAGAAACTGAGTTTGAGTGTGCCCTCAGGAAGTGGGCTGGCAGGAGAATGAAGTAGATCCTTCCTTAAGGAGTCACATAGAGAGAGAGCAGTATGGGTAAAGTTACACAGAGCACATGGATAGTGTAAGCAACAAGGACTTCCCAAGAGATGAACTCAGGATGCTGAGGCAGGAGGATCACAAATTCAAAGCTGGCCTAGGCCATAGACTCTATGGCATAGCAGAAGACCTTAATTTCCAAAATTATAAGGAAAAATGGAGGAAGAAGAAGAAGAGAAGGATGAAGGACGGCAGAAGGAAAAAGGCAGGTCTGTATAGCTTTCTAGAACCGATAAGGCCTGACCTGCTGCTGTGCCACCATGCAAGCCCAGCCATTGATAAAAGTTCACAGGAATGAGTAGGAGACTTCTTACCTTCCAAGGAGACTTGGTCCTCCTCTGAAAGATGGCGCTAACTATTGTATGACCATCGCTTATAAGGCCCAACATAGTAAATAAGCATACCAGTTTACTGAAATAGTAAAAACTAGGAAGTTCTTCAGACAGCCTGGAGCAGATGTGGAGCCTGTGTGTTCCAGGCAGCTCTTGCCTGGACTTGGGACTTGGTTTGCCCACATCTGGACTGTCCCATGGGGATCTGGTCTCTGTTTCTTTGTTGTTGTTGTTGTTATGAATTTATTTATTTTACTGTGCATGTGTGTGGCACCAGCACAGACACTCCCCAGCAAGTATTCGGAAGTCAGAGGACAGCTCTCTTGCCACAGTGTGAGATTCAGAGATGGAACTCTGGTCTTCAGTCAGAACATGGGCCTCTGTGTCTAGTGTGCAACCTCAACACACATTTTTTAGTATTTCATACTGTCCAAGGATGACATGATAATAAAAGGAGGGGCCAGGCTCTGTGAGGCCTACAGACAAGAGAACTCTCTAGGTAGTTTGTAACTCTAACTCACTTTCTCAACCTGTGGGTTGTGACCCCCTGGGAGACCTGAACAACTCTTTCCCAGGGGTCACCTCAGACAAGGAGACAACACACATACTTACATTATGATTCATAACAGTAGCAAAATTACAGTAATGAAGTAGCAACCAAATAATTTTATGTAAGGTCACCACAACATGAGGAACTGCGCTAAAGGGTGGCCACAGCATTAGGAAGGTTGAGGACCACTGCTCTAGGTCTAAAATTAATGCAAAGTTTACTCAAAAGGAATTGGAGGGAGGGCAAATCCTGTGCCCTTGGTATGGGCTGGACACTGTTAAATCCTATGGCTGACTGGAAGAGCAGCTGGGCGGGGATGGACTGGGAGGTGCTGAGGGCCAGGCATTAGAGGCTCAGATGCAGACTGAGGCCCAGAATCCATTCTCCAGCTGGACTGTCTCTGTTCTTATCGTAAGACACACTCATCTCACCCCACTGATGTGGCAGGAATCCTTGCCAGTGGTTCAAAACCCGCTGAGTGTGTGATGTCAGTGAGCTGATACATCTTTATGTCACACAGCTCACTGACACACTCACAACTTCGTCAGTGAGCTGACACAGTTCTGTTATATCAATGCAGGGACACACATGTTTTCACTGCCTGCTTTGAAAAGAGAGAGCACTAGCTCTGGGGTGGCTGAGAGAAGGCAATGATCCTCTTAGCAACTGAAGGATCTAGGTGGGGAGTCAATAGGCCTTGTGTTAATTTGCCTCCAGGATACTAATTGGCATGCATACAGAACTCTCTCATTGCCAGACTGGGGACCATTTACCTGGACTGGGGCGCCATCTAGTGGATATTCCCATATCTCCCGGTGCTAAGACTGCAGAGCTTGACCTGACCACAAGATGGCCTGATCCAAGTTTCTCCTGCAGATGCTCACAGGCAACAGCAGACTAGAGCAGAAAATGCCTAGTCTGTTTCTTTTCATAATTTTGACACTGCAGGCACAACGTGTAGACTTTAGGATTTTAAAACGTCAGTTATGAGCTCGGAGTCAGATTTTGTTTTACTTCTTTTTTCCGTGAGGAGCATCCACCATCTTTAGGGCAGCTGCTGTGTATTTGTGTCAGTGTGTGTATGGAAGTGTGATCGTATGTGTCTATTTGTATGTCTCCTTGTGTACGTGCATGTGTATGTATCAATGCGTGTTCATGTGTGTCTATGTGTATGTCTTCTTGTCTGTGTGCATGTGTGTATGTCCTTGTGTATCTATGTACTCCTGTGTATGTGTGCGGGTGTGTGCCTGTATTTCTGTGTGTGAATGTCTGAGTGTGTGTATGTCTCTGTGTGTCTCTGAATATGCATGCGTATTATGTGGCTATGTATGTGTGCATGTCTGAGTGTGTGTCTATGTGTGTTCTCTGTGTGTATGTGACTCTGTGTATGTGTGCCTGTCTCTCATGTGTATGTGTGTGATAGAGAGGGGAGGGAGAGGGAGAGAGGGGGGGAGAGAGAGAGAGAGAGAGAGAGAGAGAGAGAGAGAGAGAGAGAGAAAAGAAAAAGGAAAGGGAAAGGGGAGGGGGGAGAAGGAGGTGAGGGAGAGAGGTATATAAATTATGGTGCAACAGGATGGCTCTGCCATTCAAAGCATCTCACTGAGGTAGCAGCTATCACATCCTTTATTTGTTACTTTCCTACTGCTGTGATAAAACACCATGACCAAGGCAACTTATAAAAGAAAGTGTTTAATTGGGCTTATAGTTCCAGAAGGTTAGACCATGACAGTGGCAAGAAGGAATGCTGGCAGGGACAGCTGAGAGCTCACAACTGAGCCACAAGCAGGAGGTATAGAGAAACCTGAATGGTCATTCACTTTCCTGGACAGGGCCACACCCCTAGTCCCTCCCAAATAGTTCCACCAACTGAAGACCAAATATTCAAGCATATGAGCCTATGGGCGCCATTTTCATTCAACCCTCCATACTTGCCAATAGGCCAGGATGGTGGATCTATCCATCTCCTCAGTCTAGGCCTGACATGGACAAACCTATTAGAATACTCTTTCCCAGATTCATGCCCCACTCCCAATACAGAAACGGGTCACTGTCAGGGACTGACCTCAGAGGGAGCTTCCACAGCTTCCTGCTAGTAGCAGACCGAACACTTGAAGACAGGTGATGCTTCCAGCTCTCAATCACGGTGGAAGGCTTTACTGCAAGCTCCTCCATCTGGCTGAGGCACCTTTGGTACCCATGCCCCCTTGAGCTCTTGGGACAGACAGACAGCACATGCTTTAGCTTCTCAAAAGAACAAATGGCATCTCTCAATATAAAAGAATGTGTTCCTGTTTTTTCTGATGTTCACAACTCAAGGAGTAGTTGAATAAAGGAATATTTTGGTTTTTAAATCAAGCATTTCTCACAGAAGTGCACCTGTAGCAAAGACAGGATTTTTCAAGGCGAGGGAGCTGGTTCTAGAGCCTCCCGAGAGTTTAATTTAAAATCATGTCCCCTGAACTGGAGAGATGACCCCACAGTTAAAAGTAGGTAACTGCCCTTGGAGAGGACTCAAGTCCTGTTCCCTGTGGCTCACAGCCACCTTTGTAGAAAGTTCCCATTTCCAAGGGATCCCCTGCCTGCCCCACTCTGGCCTCCACGAGCATCACACCCATGTGCACACGGAGTTGTACACCTGCCTGAGCACACACTAAACATAATGACAATAAATCATTTTTTTTAAAAAAAAGTTATGGAACCTCTCTCTTGAAAAATGTACTCAAATGTACACTTCAGTTCTTAGTCTTCTTCCTAAGAGGAATAATGAACTTAGTCACTAAAAAGCCCAGGGTGATGGTGTGTCTCACAAGATGTTCACACCCAGAAATTTGTTGATGACATTTCATTTCCTAAGTCTCTGGGATGCTTGCCAGGTGCCAGGCACTGGGCTACGTGCTGAACATAGAAAGATAAATAGATATAGTCCACAGTCTCAAGAAACCCAATAACCTTTTCCAATTTTATTGCTTTCTCTCTGTGGACCTCATGTTTTGAAAGAAATTGTCCAAAAACTTTCAATTATTGGTTAATCTGTATCTTCCTGTGAGGCAGTCACCATTACTTCAGTCATAGCCAGGTCTTTCCACAGAGCTGGAAACAAAGCAGAAACTCAAAAAACATTGGCTCAGCTATACTAGTTGTCAAAATTCCTGTCAAAAATAAGAAATAGTTGCTAGTTAGCACAATTCAGCTGCTGATGTGGGCCTTTATAGTAAATTAGCTTTGTCTAATGCATACAATTTTCTGATTTTTTTTTTAAATATTGAAACTAGTTCCTGAACATTTCCTTTAAACCTGGGCTACCAGTTGCCAAGAGCCACAGACTAGAAACCCAAGATCTGCTCTCTGTAAAAGTTCTAAACCTTTTTTAGAATTTTAATTATTCACCAAAAGGCTCTGAGATGTTTGATTAACAAAACAGAGACACATATAACCTCTCCTATTGTGAACCCAAATCAAATTTGGGGACAGTAAAAGGCTAA
>NW_021626309.1:0-1373 GCF_004785775.1 Grammomys surdaster
AGAGGGAGAGACCACAGGATGAAAAACAATGTGTCTGGACCTGGGAAACTCAGTCTGCGGCAAGGATCTGCATTGAAAGGTTGTGGAAGGATGCTCAATAAGTAAGAGCAGGCAAGGGCATGAGGATGTAGCTCAGAGCGATTCCCTAGCATGCAGGACACCCTAATCTCTACTGTGTACGAACTGAATCTGGTCACTCATACCTGTAACCCAGTGCTCGGGAGAAAGAGAAGGCCACTGAGATCAGGGAAGGTCAAGGGCATTCTCGGCTACATAGTGAGTCTGAGGCTATCCTGAGCTACATGAGACCCATGACAACAAGTGTCCAGCGGGCCAGCTGATCACATTTTAATAGCATACAAAAAGCATAGTGAACAGAAAGTGAGGTAAGGCTATAGACTCTCAAAGCCCACCCACAATTTTGGGTTTAATCTGTTGTCATACCAAATAGCTTGTATTTCCTTCAGTACTGGCCAAATGAAACTATCCAAGGGTCTGGGCAAGAGGAACAACAAGGGAAATCCATCCAGTGAACATCCTGCCACACGAGCTACTTCCATGAAAGAAGTGAACAATAAGCATATTTAGTGATTTACACCTTGTTATGGTTTATTAGTCAGGATTCTCCAGAGTAACAGAACTTATAGACTGAGTCAATCTCTCCCTCCCTCCCTCCCTCCCTCCCTCTTCTTCTCCCTCTCCCTCTCCCTCTCTCTCTCCCTCTGTCTCTCTGTCTCTGTCTCTGTCTCTGTCTCTCTCTCTCTCACACACACACACACACACGCGCACACACACACGCACACAATTTATTAGAATGACTTACACACTGCAGTCCAGCTAATCCAACAATGGGTGACTGTGAACATTAAGTCCAAGAATCCAATAGTTGCTCAGTCCACAAGGATGGATGTCTTCAGTACACACTGAAATCCTGAAATAGGCTCTAATACCAGCGAAGGGATGGATGTACTAGCAAGCTAAGGGCAAGCAGGCAGAGAGCAAAAGCTTTCTTCTTCCAGCTCCTTTTCTATAGGCTGGCGGCAGAAGGTGTGACTTGGATTAAAAATGTGTCTTCCTGCTTTAAGATCCGTATTGAAGGCCTGTGCCTTCCCACCTCAAGATCCAGATCAAAGGTGTGTGTCTTCCTACTTCAAAGGTAGGAAGCAGAGTCATACATTTTAACCTAAGCAAAAACCCTCACAGGTGTGCCCTCCACTACAAGACTGTAGTTCATTCCAAATGTAGCCAAGCTGACAACCAAGAATAGCTACCACAGGTGGTGAATCTTGACTCAACTTGATGAGCTTTAGAACCACAATAGGGCCTGGAAGTGGTGGCGCATGCCTTTAATCCCAGCACTTGGGAGGCAGAGG
>NW_021626310.1:0-1960 GCF_004785775.1 Grammomys surdaster
AGAGATCCCCAGAGCAACTACAACAATGAGAAAAGGCTCCAAATGGCCTGAGGAAGCAACATGCTAGCCCAAAAGTATCTGTTCAAAGTAAACAATCATAAGAAGGCCAGCCCAGTACACAAATCCCCAGCAGCCGCTCATCAGCCCCAGACTCTTGAATGCTCACTATCAAGCATGGTTGATTCAGTAAGAAAATCATGACCATCCCTACAAGTTGGAGCTATCTAATACATGAGCCACCGTGTGGTTGCTGGGAGTTGAACTCAGGACCTATGGAAGAGCAGCCAGTGCTCTTAACTGCTGAGCCATTTCTCCAGCCCCAGAGCTATCTAATACATGTTTGTAATAACCATCTGCATGTGAGTGCTGCCATGATATGGCTCCTCTCTGCCACTCAGACCTAGGGCACCATCTCTGAGAAACTTCTGGACCAGGAATAAGAAGAGGTCTGACATCTAACCCCTCACTACACGAACTCAGTCCATTATCCCAAATCCCGCTGAATTTTGCTTCCTTCTCCAGGGTTGATTATCTTTAGAGCAGCTTCTAGGTTTAAGCTGATGAGGCTGAAGTAATGAGAGTTCATGCAAATTATAATAGTACAAAGAGAAACAGGAAGGAGATCCACCCCACGTGGCAACAGGGGACCCCAGCACAGGCAGGAATCTGCTCAGTGACCCTCTGCAGCCATTCACCCTCTGAACCTCCATAGGATTGAATACATACAAATGTAAAGGCTGGAGAGACGGCTCAGCAGTTAAAAGCATTGAGTGTTCTTCTAGACAACCCAAATTCGATTCCCAGCACCACGCGGTAGCTCACAACATCTGTAACATCTGCTATAGAAGATCTAATGTCTTTTCACAGCCACCTAGGGCACCAGGCATGCATATCACATACAGACATATAGAGAAACAAAACACAGGTAGAAAAAGAATTTGTTTTGTTTTGGTTTTCATGAGAGGGTTTTTCCTGGACAGTCCTGGCTGTCTAGAATTTGTTCTGTAGACCAGGCTGGGCTCAAACTCACAAAGATCAGCCTGGCTCTGCCTCCCAAGTGCTGGATTAAAGGTGTGTGCCACCTTTATATTTTTTTAAGATTTCATTTATTCAACTTTATGCCTATGAGTGGTTTGCCTGCCTGTATGTGTACCACATGCGTGCCTAGTGCTTAGAGAGGCCAGAAGAGGATGTTGAGTCCCCTAGAACTGAAATTACAGGTAATTATGAAGTGCCGTCTGGATGCTAGGAACTGGACCTGAGTCCTCTGCAAGAGCGGAGAGTGTTCTGAACTGCTGAGCCATCTCTCCAGCCACCTTATTTTTTTTTTTAATGAACATTTACAAACATTTGAAACCCCTCTCTCACCAGAAATATACAGGTTAATCAGTGGGCAACCTCACGGCCCTCAGAGTGTAAAAGACCCTTGAGAGACAATGACCTCTATTCATCAAATGAGCATGAGGACGCTCTAAGACATATATCAGATTAGTAAATCCTAAAAATTATCTCGACTTTCCTGAATGCCAGTCTTTCAGCCACTGGGACTTTCCAAAATAATATTTGACCTTTGAAATTATATTAGATCTTAACTTTTAAATTTTTAACTCACCCCAATATTAACACCCATTAAAAACAAAACAAAACAAAACAAAAACAGCCAGTTGTACTCCAGCCTCCAAAGCCTTTGTATTCCCTGCAAACTCCCCATCCACCGTGTTTCCAGCTCCCACCTTTCCCGTATCTAGAATAATCTTTCTATTAATGTGTTCACTTCAGCTGGTCGGGCGAAATGACTTTGTCCAGCACCACATTTTCAAACACCGCCCCCACACTAGCTACCTAAAGACCTCCAAAGCTAGCCTGTCCTTTGACATCACCAGTTTGTCCGCCTAGTCCCAACAACGTGCACAGCACTGGTACAGTTTAATTACAATCACATATGCCCTTAGAATGTGCC
>NW_021626311.1:0-2752 GCF_004785775.1 Grammomys surdaster
GAGAGAGAGAGAGAGAGAGAGAGAGAGAGAGAGAGAGAGACTGACTTATACCAGGATGCATGTGAGGGAGGCAGGCAGGGAAGGAAATGCAGAGAAACTGAGCCTTTATTTAGGAAATAGGAAGGTATTGAAATATCATCTCTAATCTCAACACCCAGCAGAGCAAAGATACAGAGACATCCACTAGAGCACTAAACTTCAATAGTAAAAATATAAACATAATAGGAACTGGTTGCATTGCCTCATTTGAATGTTCCTTAAACTTTCTCTGGGTCTCTCAATTAAAACAAATTCCTTTTCCAGTTTTTTATTTTGTTTTGGTTTTAAAGGAAGCTCTTGTTAATGTGGTCTAGCTGTGTTTGGTTTGACTCTTTAAGTATAGTCAGTCTTAGCATTCTTAACAATCAAGAGAAGCAATAAACCCAAGACATATGAACTCAGTCCCAACACTGTGGGGGCTGACACTCAGGAACTGGGTCCCTGAATTACTTGGGTGACATTATCCCTTTTTCTTTCCTCTCTGGACAAGGCCTGAACAACCAACTCAGGTTTACCTTCTTTAGTTTAAAAGTCTTTAGGATTGTACACCAACAGACAGGTTCCTCAGTCTCAAGTTCTTGAGAAGAAAATTTTTGGTTTGGTTTGGTTTGGTTCGGTTCGGTTCGGTTTGGTTCAGTTTGGTTCGGTTTGGTTTGGTTCAGTTTGGTTTTTTTTCAGATAGGGTTTCTCTGTGTAGCCCTGGCTGTTTTGGAACTCACTCTATAGGCAAGGCCGGCCTCGAACTCACAGAGATCTGCCTGCCTCTGCCTATCCAAGTGCTGGGGTTAAAGGTGCCGCCACTGCCCAACATTTTGTTTTGTTTTAACAATAAATAAATAAATAAATAAATAAATAAATAAATAAATAAATAAGAAAGAAGGCTGAACTTAAATAAGTTAAAACTACCCTGAGGACTTGTGGAATTTCTTTTTCTCAATGTGAGAAAGTGAAAGCTGTCTCTCTGTGTCTGGTTAGGTTTGGTTTGGTTTATTCTAAAATTTATTTGGGGTACCTTCTGCTAGAAACACTCTCAAATTTCTCACAAGGCCTCTCCTCCCTATGGAATCTTTGAAGAGGAAAAAAGAAAAACAAAGCCACGCTTGGGGGCGGGATGAGAGATTGGGTCTGAGAAATTTTTATCACAATTCTGAATCGTACCTGAAAAAAAAATTTTTTTCAGGAAAGGAGAAAATGGGAGAGAAAAAAAAAGATGAAACATGGCTGGCGAAGGAAAAAAGAAAAAAGCTCTGGTCTCAGTCTGAGGATGTCTAGTCAGCCAAACTTCAGCCCAAGATAAGCTAATGTGTCCTTTTCCTTTCCAAACTCGTTTTTTCAAATTCAACCCTCAACTTTCAAAAATCTGTCTCCAATTTCAAACTCAAATAAGCTCACAGTATGGTGGCTTTTGTTTTGTTTTCTTCTCCCCAACTCCTCCGTGCGATTGCATAACAAAAGTGTCTAAATTCACACCATCTGGCCTATAAAGACACTGGCCCCACTGCCTGGCTGGCCCATCTGATTAGGGCCCTGTCTAGCCTGTGCCTTGTGGCAAAAAGTCACAGCTGTGAGGTTTGCTCACGCTCAATACAACTCTGTTATTAGCCAGCTGTAGGCCTAGAGACGACTTCTGTTCAAATTATAATATCTTTTAACCCTCTGAGCATTGAGGGCACAGGGGTGGCAGGCAGCAGTATAACACCTAGATATCTCCTTGCTAATAATTGGCAAAGTGAACTAACGCAGCAAAGAGAGGATCAGAGATCACTGGGGAAGCAAGAAAAAAAATTATTCCCAAAGAGATGAATTTTGCCCGTTTGTTTTGTCAGACACAGACATACACACACAGACACACAAATACACCATCCCTACCACCAAAGCTAAAAACAATTAATGAACCTCATACTAATGAATACAGAATAGCAAACCATTTCTGGTAGTACCCAGGTATGCCAGACAAGACCGTGCAAAAGAACTATGCATACTAATTGGTCACTGAAGAACTCAGCACCTCATTCACGCTCCACCATTGACAGCTGTTCAAATGAAGGAGAAGGAACTTTTCCCCTCCAGGAGAATCAGCCCTTTTTGACTGGTGAAAAGTTCCCTTGTGCCTATGGACTCACATATCTCTCATCTTCCAACACCCACACTCACAGAGATACACACACAGACACACACACATAAACACACACATGTATACACAGAGAAATACACACTCAGATACACACATACACACACACATGAACAGACACACACACACCGCACAAACACCCATGCACGCACACACTACAGACAGTAACCTATCCAATGGATCATTTATTCACCTATAATTAATATTTGTTTGAGAATCTAAAGAGAAAGTAAGAGTGCATCTTCCCAGCTATCCACTGCAGAGAAGTTACAGTACATTAAATGTTTATATTGTGTTACTAATGCAGACTAAACTAGAGGCTTTAAAAATTGATGCTGCTATTTAAACAGCATGAAATGAGGAGGATTTGATTAGGCTTAAAAAATAACAATGTCATCCTTAACTACTGCTGCATGCGGTGTTCTGAGTATTATTTAAAGTGATGGGAAGGCATCATAGACAGTGGACTACTTGGGCTTTTCTTATCTTTTAAGACTGTCTCTCCAAACAAAGATACTTAACAGGTAGTGACAGAAGAAACCTCCTTTTGACTAGCCAACCAAATCAAAGCGCTGTGACTAT
>NW_021626312.1:0-2755 GCF_004785775.1 Grammomys surdaster
GAGAGAGAGAGAGAGAGAGAGAGAGAGAGAGAGAGAGAGAGAGAGACTGACTTATACCAGGATGCATGTGAGGGAGGCAGGCAGGGAAGGAAATGCAGAGAAACTGAGCCTTTATTTAGGAAATAGGAAGGTATTGAAATATCATCTCTAATCTCAACACCCAGCAGAGCAAAGATACAGAGACATCCACTAGAGCACTAAACTTCAATAGTAAAAATATAAACATAATAGGAACTGGTTGCATTGCCTCATTTGAATGTTCCTTAAACTTTCTCTGGGTCTCTCAATTAAAACAAATTCCTTTTCCAGTTTTTTATTTTGTTTTGGTTTTAAAGGAAGCTCTTGTTAATGTGGTCTAGCTGTGTTTGGTTTGACTCTTTAAGTATAGTCAGTCTTAGCATTCTTAACAATCAAGAGAAGCAATAAACCCAAGACATATGAACTCAGTCCCAACACTGTGGGGGCTGACACTCAGGAACTGGGTCCCTGAATTACTTGGGTGACATCCCTTTTTCTTTCCTCTCTGGACAAGGCCTGAACAACCAACTCAGGTTTACCTTCTTTAGTTTAAAAGTCTTTAGGATTGTACACCAACAGACAGGTTCCTCAGTCTCAAGTTCTTGAGAAGAAAATTTTTGGTTTGGTTTGGTTTGGTTCGGTTCGGTTCGGTTTGGTTCAGTTTGGTTCGGTTTGGTTTGGTTCAGTTTGGTTTTTTTTCAGATAGGGTTTCTCTGTGTAGCCCTGGCTGTTTTGGAACTCACTCTATAGGCAAGGCCGGCCTCGAACTCACAGAGATCTGCCTGCCTCTGCCTATCCAAGTGCTGGGGTTAAAGGTGCCGCCACTGCCCAACATTTTGTTTTGTTTTAACAATAAATAAATAAATAAATAAATAAATAAATAAATAAATAAATAAGAAAGAAGGCTGAACTTAAATAAGTTAAAACTACCCTGAGGACTTGTGGAATTTCTTTTTCTCAATGTGAGAAAGTGAAAGCTGTCTCTCTGTGTCTGGTTAGGTTTGGTTTGGTTTATTCTAAAATTTATTTGGGGTACCTTCTGCTAGAAACACTCTCAAATTTCTCACAAGGCCTCTCCTCCCTATGGAATCTTTGAAGAGGAAAAAAGAAAAACAAAGCCACGCTTGGGGGCGGGATGAGAGATTGGGTCTGAGAAATTTTTATCACAATTCTGAATCGTACCTGAAAAAAAAATTTTTTTCAGGAAAGGAGAAAATGGGAGAGAAAAAAAAAGATGAAACATGGCTGGCGAAGGAAAAAAGAAAAAAGCTCTGGTCTCAGTCTGAGGATGTCTAGTCAGCCAAACTTCAGCCCAAGATAAGCTAATGTGTCCTTTTCCTTTCCAAACTCGTTTTTTCAAATTCAACCCTCAACTTTCAAAAATCTGTCTCCAATTTCAAACTCAAATAAGCTCACAGTATGGTGGCTTTTGTTTTGTTTTCTTCTCCCCAACTCCTCCGTGCGATTGCATAACAAAAGTGTCTAAATTCACACCATCTGGCCTATAAAGACACTGGCCCCACTGCCTGGCTGGCCCATCTGATTAGGGCCCTGTCTAGCCTGTGCCTTGTGGCAAAAAGTCACAGCTGTGAGGTTTGCTCACGCTCAATACAACTCTGTTATTAGCCAGCTGTAGGCCTAGAGACGACTTCTGTTCAAATTATAATATCTTTTAACCCTCTGAGCATTGAGGGCACAGGGGTGGCAGGCAGCAGTATAACACCTAGATATCTCCTTGCTAATAATTGGCAAAGTGAACTAACGCAGCAAAGAGAGGATCAGAGATCACTGGGGAAGCAAGAAAAAAAATTATTCCCAAAGAGATGAATTTTGCCCGTTTGTTTTGTCAGACACAGACATACACACACAGACACACAAATACACCATCCCTACCACCAAAGCTAAAAACAATTAATGAACCTCATACTAATGAATACAGAATAGCAAACCATTTCTGGTAGTACCCAGGTATGCCAGACAAGACCGTGCAAAAGAACTATGCATACTAATTGGTCACTGAAGAACTCAGCACCTCATTCACGCTCCACCATTGACAGCTGTTCAAATGAAGGAGAAGGAACTTTTCCCCTCCAGGAGAATCAGCCCTTTTTGACTGGTGAAAAGTTCCCTTGTGCCTATGGACTCACATATCTCTCATCTTCCAACACCCACACTCACAGAGATACACACACAGACACACACACATAAACACACACATGTATACACAGAGAAATACACACTCAGATACACACATACACACACACATGAACAGACACACACACACCGCACAAACACCCATGCACGCACACACTACAGACAGTAACCTATCCAATGGATCATTTATTCACCTATAATTAATATTTGTTTGAGAATCTAAAGAGAAAGTAAGAGTGCATCTTCCCAGCTATCCACTGCAGAGAAGTTACAGTACATTAAATGTTTATATTGTGTTACTAATGCAGACTAAACTAGAGGCTTTAAAAATTGATGCTGCTATTTAAACAGCATGAAATGAGGAGGATTTGATTAGGCTTAAAAAATAACAATGTCATCCTTAACTACTGCTGCATGCGGTGTTCTGAGTATTATTTAAAGTGATGGGAAGGCATCATAGACAGTGGACTACTTGGGCTTTTCTTATCTTTTAAGACTGTCTCTCCAAACAAAGATACTTAACAGGTAGTGACAGAAGAAACCTCCTTTTGACTAGCCAACCAAATCAAAGCGCTGTGACTAT
>NW_021626313.1:0-1949 GCF_004785775.1 Grammomys surdaster
AGAGATCCCCAGAGCAACTACAACAATGAGAAAAGGCTCCAAATGGCCTGAGGAAGCAACATGCTAGCCCAAAAGTATCTGTTCAAAGTAAACAATCATAAGAAGGCCAGCCCAGTACACAAATCCCCAGCAGCCGCTCATCAGCCCCAGACTCTTGAATGCTCACTATCAAGCATGGTTGATTCAGTAAGAAAATCATGACCATCCCTACAAGTTGGAGCTATCTAATACATGAGCCACCGTGTGGTTGCTGGGAGTTGAACTCAGGACCTATGGAAGAGCAGCCAGTGCTCTTAACTGCTGAGCCATTTCTCCAGCCCCAGAGCTATCTAATACATGTTTGTAATAACCATCTGCATGTGAGTGCTGCCATGATATGGCTCCTCTCTGCCACTCAGACCTAGGGCACCATCTCTGAGAAACTTCTGGACCAGGAATAAGAAGAGGTCTGACATCTAACCCCTCACTACACGAACTCAGTCCATTATCCCAAATCCCGCTGAATTTTGCTTCCTTCTCCAGGGTTGATTATCTTTAGAGCAGCTTCTAGGTTTAAGCTGATGAGGCTGAAGTAATGAGAGTTCATGCAAATTATAATAGTACAAAGAGAAACAGGAAGGAGACCCACCCCCACGTGGCAACAGGGGACCCCAGCACAGGCAGGAATCTGCTCAGTGACCCTCTGCAGCCATTCACCCTCTGAACCTCCATAGGATTGAATACATACAAATGTAAAGGCTGGAGAGGCGGCTCAGCAGTTAAAAGTACTGAGTGTTCTTCTAGACAACCCAAATTCGATTCCCAGCACCACGTGGTAGCTCACAACATCTGTAACATCTGCTATAGAAGATCTAATGTCTTTTCACAGCCACCTAGGGCGCCAGGCATGCATATCACATACAGACATATAGAGAAACAAAACACAGGTAGAAAAAGAATTTGTTTTGTTTTGGTTTTCATGAGAGGGTTTTTCCTGGACAGTCCTGGCTGTCTAGAATTTGTTCTGTAGACCAGGCTGGGCTCAAACTCACAAAGATCAGCCTGGCTCTGCCTCCCAAGTGCTGGATTAAAGGTGTGTGCCACCTTTATATTTTTTTAAGATTTCATTTATTCAACTTTATGCCTATGAGTGGTTTGCCTGCCTGTATGTGTACCACATGCGTGCCTAGTGCTTAGAGAGGCCAGAAGAGGATGTTGAGTCCCCTAGAACTGAAATTACAGGTAATTATGAAGTGCCGTCTGGATGCTAGGAACTGGACCTGAGTCCTCTGCAAGAGCGGAGAGTGTTCTGAACTGCTGAGCCATCTCTCCAGCCACCTTATTTTTTTTTTTAATGAACATTTACAAACATTTGAAACCCCTCTCTCACCAGAAATATACAGGTTAATCAGTGGGCAACCTCACCACCCTCAGAGTGTAAAAGACCCTTGAGAGACAATGACCCCTATTAATCAAATGAGCACGAGGACGCTCTAAGACATATATCAGATTAGTAAATCCTAAAAATTATCTCGACTTTCCTGAATGCCAGTCTTTCAGCCACTGGGACTTTCCAAAATAATATTTGACCTTCGAAATTATATTAGATCTTAACTTTTAAAATTTTAACTCATCCCAATATTAACACCCATTAAAAAAAAAAAAAACAGCCAGCTGTACTCCAGCCTCCAAAGCCTTTGTATTCCCTGCAAACTCCCCATCCACCGTGTTTCCGGCTCCCACCTTTCCCGTATCTAGAATAATCTTTCTATTAATGTGTTCACTTCAGCTGGTCGGGCGAAATGACTTTGTCCAGCACCACATTTTCAAACACCGCCCCCACACTAGCTACCTAAAGACCTCCAAAGCTAGCCTGTCCTTTGACATCACCAGCTTGTCTGCCTAGTCCCAACAACGTGCACAGCACTGGTACAGTTTAATTACAATCACATATGCCCTTAGAATGTGCC
>NW_021626314.1:0-1778 GCF_004785775.1 Grammomys surdaster
CCTGAGTGTGCCGCGTCTTTCCTGCTGGCGGGAGGTTGCGCGGGACAACTGGTGTGAGAAACCCGGGACACTTGACCTTGCCATCGTCAGCACCTTGGAGGACCCCTCGATAGAGGAGGATTCAGAACTGCAGGGGTGAGTTCGGAGAGGTATGTCTATTCCTGAAATATTCGGGTTGTGCTTGGCTGTCATTTTCATGGTGCTTGTTTGGCCATTGTTAGTAGCAAAGTAGTCTGAAGTAAATAGCCAGTGACACTGGTCTTGTCTCTTTCTCCCTCCGGTAGATAAAGGTGGGACAAAGTTCCTCTTGACTCCCGGCCGTTAGTCGGACGTAGATAAGCCGCGGGCTGGGCCGCTGTTACTTTCACTTTTGAGACGGTACTAAGGCGGACGTAGATAAGCCGCGGCCGTCATGGGTTCATCACAGTCAGTAATCACTACTTTGGAGGCCGTACTCAAACAGCGGGATATTAAAATTGCTAACAGGACTTTGAGGAACTTCATAAAAGAGGTGGATCGCGTTGCCCCCTGGTTTGCCGTCTCTGGGTCTTTGGCTCTCCCCTCTTGGAATAAACTGGGAAAGGACTTAGAAAGGCACCGCGATGACAACGATTTGAGTAACGGCACAGTTGCGATCTGGAAACTTATTAAGAACTGCCTACAAGATGAAAACTGTAAGATAGCCATAAGGAAAGGACAGGCTACGCTAGAAGATGTTCAGGATAGCATGTCAGAAACCGAACGCAGTGAGAGGATGGGCGCGCGTAGGAAAAAGGTACCGAAACAAAAGGAAAAGGAACACCCTTCAGCTGAAGAAAAGAACCCTCCTAAAAAAGGAGAGATACCCCCTAATGGGAAAAGCTCGCTTTACCCCAACCTAGAGGCACTGACTATCGACAGTGCAGAGAGTTCCTCTGGGGACTCCAGTGAGGAGTCATTAGATTCTACAGAGGAGGCGGAGTTAGACGAGGAAGCAGCAAATTTTTCTAAAACTTTATCTCAGTTTTTATTACAGAATTGGACTGTAGAGTTTGAAGAGACGCTTCGGAAGTTACGCTTTGCGATTATAGAAGTGAATTCTACCAGACTTGATTTGTCCCTGACCGAAGGACTATCTACATGGATCTCTTCAATATTTTCTTATTTTAAAGAATGGGTGGGGGTGGGTCTTTTCGGAGCCTTGCTCTGCTGTGGGCTGGCGCTCGTGTTGCGGCTCCTTTAAAAGCTCAGGTCACAGTGACAACAGGATAAGGTGGTGATTGCCCAGGCACTTGTAGCACTGGACTAAGGGACTGGATAGCCATGATTAACAACTGCCCCAAAGACCTGTTAAGACAAGGCCATAATCTGTAATACCATCTCCTCCCCCTGCCAAATGGCCCTGGCACCTCTGGGAGTTTTTCTCCATTGCACAAGAGTTGGGCATTTTGGCTTCCCTAATTCTTTCTCTCTATCTGTCCCAGGAACCAAATCCAGACTCAAGAAGGGCTCGGGTTCCCATTGCACCTTGAGGACTGTGATATGGTTGTTCTCACACTCGTTAAGCTCGGGAGGGCTCGAGTTCCCATTGCACCCCGAAGTGAGTGTAGAGACACGGGCCTGCCTCACTTATTGAGGAGGAGAAAATCTAGACCTCTCTCCTTTTGATTGGTTTGTGTCTGCCCGGCCTGAACTCTTTCACTTTTCTATGGCCTCTTCTTAGGATCACTTTTAAATAAAAAAGGGGGCAGATGTGGGAAGCTATCCTTATCACATCATTGCCATTAACAAGTCTGTGC
>NW_021626315.1:0-1778 GCF_004785775.1 Grammomys surdaster
CCTGAGTGTGCCGCGTCTTTCCTGCTGGCGGGAGGTTGCGCGGGACAACTGGTGTGAGAAACCCGGGACACTTGACCTTGCCATCGTCAGCACCTTGGAGGACCCCTCGATAGAGGAGGATTCAGAACTGCAGGGGTGAGTTCGGAGAGGTATGTCTATTCCTGAAATATTCGGGTTGTGCTTGGCTGTCATTTTCATGGTGCTTGTTTGGCCATTGTTAGTAGCAAAGTAGTCTGAAGTAAATAGCCAGTGACACTGGTCTTGTCTCTTTCTCCCTCCTGTAGATAAAGGTGGGACAAAGTTCCTCTTGACTCCCGGCCGTTAGTCGGACGTAGATAAGCCGCGGGCTGGGCCGCTGTTACTTTCACTTTTGAGACGGTACTAAGGCGGACGTAGATAAGCCGCGGCCGTCATGGGTTCATCACAGTCAATAATCACTACTTTGGAGGCCGTACTCAAACAGCGGGATATTAAAATTGCTAACAGGACTTTGAGGAACTTCATAAAAGAGGTGGATCGCGTTGCCCCCTGGTTTGCCGTCTCTGGGTCTTTGGCTCTCCCCTCTTGGAATAAACTGGGAAAGGACTTAGAAAGGCACCGCGATGACAACGATTTGAGTAACGGCACAGTTGCGATCTGGAAACTTATTAAGAACTGCCTACAAGATGAAAACTGTAAGATAGCCATAAGGAAAGGACAGGCTACGCTAGAAGATGTTCAGGATAGCATGTCAGAAACCGAACGCAGTGAGAGGATGGGCGCGCGTAGGAAAAAGGTACCGAAACAAAAGGAAAAGGAACACCCTTCAGCTGAAGAAAAGAACCCTCCTAAAAAAGGAGAGATACCCCCTAATGGGAAAAGCTCGCTTTACCCCAACCTAGAGGCACTGACTATCGACAGTGCAGAGAGTTCCTCTGGGGACTCCAGTGAGGAGTCATTAGATTCTACAGAGGAGGCGGAGTTAGACGAGGAAGCAGCAAATTTTTCTAAAACTTTATCTCAGTTTTTATTACAGAATTGGACTGTAGAGTTTGAAGAGACGCTTCGGAAGTTACGCTTTGCGATTATAGAAGTGAATTCTACCAGACTTGATTTGTCCCTGACCGAAGGACTATCTACATGGATCTCTTCAATATTTTCTTATTTTAAAGAATGGGTGGGGGTGGGTCTTTTCGGAGCCTTGCTCTGCTGTGGGCTGGCGCTCGTGTTGCGGCTCCTTTAAAAGCTCAGGTCACAGTGACAACAGGATAAGGTGGTGATTGCCCAGGCACTTGTAGCACTGGACTAAGGGACTGGATAGCCATGATTAACAACTGCCCCAAAGACCTGTTAAGACAAGGCCATAATCTGTAATACCATCTCCTCCCCCTGCCAAATGGCCCTGGCACCTCTGGGAGTTTTTCTCCATTGCACAAGAGTTGGGCATTTTGGCTTCCCTAATTCTTTCTCTCTATCTGTCCCAGGAACCAAATCCAGACTCAAGAAGGGCTCGGGTTCCCATTGCACCTTGAGGACTGTGATATGGTTGTTCTCACACTCGTTAAGCTCGGGAGGGCTCGAGTTCCCATTGCACCCCGAAGTGAGTGTAGAGACACGGGCCTGCCTCACTTATTGAGGAGGAGAAAATCTAGACCTCTCTCCTTTTGATTGGTTTGTGTCTGCCCGGCCTGAACTCTTTCACTTTTCTATGGCCTCTTCTTAGGATCACTTTTAAATAAAAAAGGGGGCAGATGTGGGAAGCTATCCTTATCACATCATTGCCATTAACAAGTCTGTGC
>NW_021626316.1:0-2832 GCF_004785775.1 Grammomys surdaster
AGAGAGAGAGAGAGAGAGAGAGAGAGAGAGAGAGAGAGAGAGAGAGACTTATACCAGGATGCATGTGAGGGAGGCAGGCAGGGAAGGAAATGCAGAGAAACTGAGCCTTTATTTAGGAAATAGGAAGGTATTGAAATATCATCTCTAATCTCAACACTCAGCAGAGAAAAGATACAGAGGCATTCACTAGAGCACTAAACTTCAATAATAAAAATATAAACATAATAGGAACTGGTTGCATTGCCTCATTTGAATGTTCCTTAAACTTTCTCTGGGTCTCTCAATTAAAACAAATTCCTTTTCCAGTTTTTTATTTTGCTTTGGTTTTAAAGGAAGCTCTCGTTAATGTGGTATAGTTGTGTTTGGTTTGACTCTTTAAGTATAGTCAGTCTTAGCATTCTTAACAATCAAGAGAAGCGATAAACCCAAAACATATGAACTCAGTCCCCAACACTATGGGGGCTGACACTCAGGAACCGGGTCCCTGAATTACTTGGGTGACATTATCCCTTTTTCTTTCCTCTCTGGACAAGGCCTGAACAACCAACTCAGGTTTACCTACTTTAGTTTAAAAGTCTTTAAGATTGTACACCAACAGACAGGTTCCTCAGTCTCAAGTTCTTGAAAAGAAAATTTTTGGTTTGGTTTGGTTTGGTTTGGTTTGGTTCGGTTCGGTTCGGTTCGGTTCGGTTTTTGGGTTTTTTTTGTTTTTTGTTTTTTGTTTTTTTTTTGAGATAGGGTTTCTCTGTGTAGCCCTGGCTGTTTTGGAACTCACTCTATAGGCAAGGCCAGCCTCGAACTCACAGAGATCTGCCTGCCTCTGCCTATCCAAGTGCTGGGGTTAAAGGTGTGTGCCGCCACTGCCCAACATTTTGCTTTGTTTTAACAATAAATAAATAAATAAATAAATAAATAAATAAATAAATAAATAAATAAGAAGGCTGAACTTAAATAAGTTAAAACTACCCTGAGGGCTTGTGGAATTTCTTTTTCTCAATGTGAGAAAGTGAAAACTGTCTCTCCGTGTCCCTGTCTGGTTAGGTTTGGTTTGGTTTATTCTAAAAATTTTTGGGGTACCTTCTGCTTGAAACACTCTCAAATTGCTCACAAGGCCTCTCCTCCCTATGGAATCTTTGAAGAAGAAAAAAGAAAAACAAAGCCACGCTTGGGGGCGGGATGAGAGATTGGGTCTGAGAAATTTTTATCACAATTCTGAATCATACCTGAAAAAAAAATTTTTTTCAGGAAAGGAGAAAAAGAGAGAGAGAAAAAAAAAGATGAAACGTGGCTGGGGAAGGAAAAAAGAAAAAAGCCCTGGTCTCAGTCTGAGGATGTCTAGTCAGCCAAACTCCAGCCCAAGATAAGCTAATGTGTCCTTTTCCTTTCCAAACTCGTTTTTAAAATTCAACCCTCAACTTTCAAAAATCTGTCTCTAATTTCAAACTCAAATAAGCTCACAGCATGGTGGCTTTTGTTTTGTTTTCTTCTCCCCAACTCCTCCCTGCGATTGCATAACAAAAGTGTCTAAATTCACACCATCTGGCCGATAAAGACACTGGCCCCACTGCCCGGCTGGCCCATCTGATTAGGGCCCTGTCTAGCCTGCGCCTTGTGGCGAAAAGTCACAGCTGTGGGGTTTGCTCTCGCTCAATACAACTCTGTTATTAGCCAGCTGTAGGCCTAGAGACGACTTCTGTTCAAATTATAATATCTTTTAACCCTCTGAGCATTGAGGGCACACGGGTGGCAGGCAGCAACATAACACCTAGATATCTCCTTGCTAATAATTGGCAAAATGAACTAACCCAGCAAAGAGAGGATCAGAGATCACTGGGGAAGCAAGAAAAAAAATTATTCCTAAAGAGATGAATTTTGCCCCTTTGTTTTGTCAGACACAGACATACACACACAGACACAGACACACAAACACACCATCCCCACCACCAAAGCTAAAAACAATTAATGAACCTCATACTAATGAATACAGAATAGCAAACCATTTCCGGAAGTACCCAGGTATGCCAGACAAGACCATGCAAAGGAACTATGCATACTAATTGGTCACTGAAGAACTCGGCACCTCATTCACGCTCCACCATTGACAGCTGTTCAAATGAAGGAGAAGGAACTTTTCCCCTCCAGGAGAATCAGCCCTTTTTGACTGGTGAAAAGTTCCCTTGTGCCTATGGACTCACATATCTCTCATCTTCCAACACACACACAAACTCACACACAGACACACACACAGATACACACACATAAACACACACACACATGTGCACAGACAGAAATACACACTCAGATACACACATACACACACACATGAACAGACACACACACACCGCACAAACACGCATGCACACACACACTACAGACAGTAACCTATCCAATGGATCATTTATTCACCTATAATTAATATTTGTTTGAGAATCTAAAGAGAAAGTAAGAGTGCATCTTCCCAGCTATCCACTGCAGAAAAGTTACAGTACATTAAATTTTTATATTGTGTTACTAATGCAGACTAAACTAGAGGCTTTAAAAATTGATGCTGCTATTTAAACAGCATAAAATGAGGAGGATTTGATTAGACTTAAAAAATAAAAATGTCATCCTTAACTACCGCTGCATGCGGTGTTCTGAGTATTATTTAAAGTGATGGGAAGGCGTCATAGACAGTAGACTACTTGGGCTTTTCTTATCTTTTAAGACTGTCTCTCCAAACAAAGATACTTAACAGGTAATGACAGAAGAAACCTCCTTTTGACTAGCCAACCAAATCAAAGCACTGTGACTATGTAGTCTGGGTATTACCAACAAGGACATCTTAGAATA
>NW_021626317.1:0-14295 GCF_004785775.1 Grammomys surdaster
GCCTATGTCAATTACACAGTGAGACAGGGAGTACCAGGGCAGCCTGGGCTACAAAGTGAGAACTTACCTCAAATAAAAACAAAAAACAAAAAAATCATAAAATAAAATTTATTGAATTAATGCAGAGGTTATTGGGCCAGGATCAATTATTTGTACTTTTTCATGGATTTGTGAATTAAATGTAATTAAAGTTGCAAACCATCTTTACTTTGAGGCTTTGCAGAGAGTGGTATCTTCTTTTATATTACTGATACTGATTATTTTGTCTTCACTAGGTGTTAGAGTTTTAGTTCCCCCGACCCAGGACCTCCCCAAAACCTCTAGCTTTTGGGTTAAGGGATTTCTTCATTCCTGATTCATCCACACCTCACCCACTCACTTTCATTAAAAACAAGGGAAAAGTTCTCATGTATCCAGTCTTGCCTCAAACTCTCTATGTAACTGATGATCTCAAACTTCTAATCCTTATGCCTCCACCTCCTGAGTGTATATGCCACTGCACCCAATACATGTGGCATAAAGGATTAAACCAAGGGTCTCATGCATGCTAGACAAGTACTCTGCCAGAGGCCCTGAAGGTGGAGTGTGTGGATTCTGCCCCTCTTCTAGCCATGGTCACAACAGAAAAGGTCAGCTGTGTACTGACATCAGGGTCTACAGGTCTGGAGTCTGGAAATTTGCATGTGACATTTCCCCAACGTGTACTTGTCAAATGCTTTATTTGCTGACCTAGAATGTACCTCACTAAAGGGGAACTTGAGATATTGTGAGTTCCTGTGTTTCTGCTATCTAATGTTCTTTCCTGATCAACTGTTCTCTGCTTCCGTATTTGAGGGCAAATTAAAAAGCACCATGCCATTAAACTCACTGGCCAGGCAAATAAGCCCCTGCAGCTTCCCACCCCAGCTTTTGGCTCTCTCCTTTCTCTGTATCTTTTCCATCCCCAACTTTACCCCCTCAGGACCCTGTCAACAATGTTGACATGGCTGGTCTGGGTCACTGTCAGCTGGGCCAAATGCCCAGCCCCTTTTCTTTCTTTTTAATATCTTATTTTATCCCCTTGATGAGCCTGTCATTATGGGTAAAAGCAGCTCCACTATTTTGTAGACTCTCATCAAGGTTTTTGTTTTTTGGGGTTTTTTGTTTGTTTGTTTGTTTGTTTGTTTTTCTTCCAAAGTCTCCTCATAACTTGAATCTGTAATTTGTATATTTTTTTTACTTACAAAATTTTTGACAATACTATAGAAATGAAGTCGAGTTGTAATTTGCCACATTCAAAAGAACTATAAGCTTTCCCACCCTTAGTGACACTATGATCACTGGTTAATACAGTAAACATCAAGTTTTTCTATTACAAACTGTTTTTAAGTATTGTGCAAGAATTAAGGGTGGGATAGAAAATTACAAGCTACACAGCAACCTGAAGCCTCATCAGACTTTCACCAGTGAATCCAGCATCCACTGATGGTTTTTACCTGAAATCATGACTCCTGTGTCTCTGCCAATTCTTATTTTTCTAAATATATAATAAATCTTCCAAGTATTCACTAGAATTCTCGAGAATTTTTCATTTCTGATTCTTGGAAGACCTCTCATGTTCATTTATTTTTCCTGCTTCCATTTTGGAACCAGCTATTTTTGAATCCTAATCTCGTTCACTGAAGAAAGGCATTTGGAAATAAGAATCCTTAAGGTCCTCATTTTAACTGGAGTTTTCAAGGTAGATCACACACACATAACTGTGGTGGGTGTTTGTCTCTGTGTGTGGGTGTGCATGTGTGTGTGTGTTCTCTCTGTGTGATAATTATTAATCCCATAGGTCAACTTGTATTCACAAAGTGTTCCCAGACAACTAGTAAAACGTTATCTCTGGGTAAACCTTGGGATACTTTCAAAACTCAGAAGCATTTGAATCAAGAGTATAAATAAAGATCAACCTCACAATGTGGGCAGCCGTTATCTAATTCATAGAGCACACACTCAAACAGGTTGAAAAGATGAAGAATGGATTGTTGCTCTCTCTTCTGACACTGAGGAACGCCTCTTCTCCTTGCCTTGGAAGTCAGCTTCTGTTTGAAATTAAATTGGTCCAAAGAGTTTTGACTATAATTATGATATCAATCGATACACAAACAGCCACAAATCCTTGAGGGGGAAAAATTAGGTAACACAGTTAATAGAAATATTAGCAACTTTATACACACAGTTTGTTCACAATGGTGATACATAGTAGCCCCTAAGGCAATTTACAGACAATGGACTGCATTATTTATGGTGTCTTCCTGCCATTGAGTTCAGCTGTTATCCAGCTTTTAACTGCTTTCATTCATCCTTCAAGACTCATGGTGCTCAATAAAATTGTTAATGAGTTTCAGAAGGGTGTGAAGTGCTTCAACATAATCATGTTGAATTTTTATTTGTTCATGGATATTTACATATGGCTGAAGCCAGACCTAATTTTGAATGCCTCTAAGCCTTGTATTTACAATGGTGAAACAGAGAAATTGTAACTTTGACACTGAAATCTTGCCTCAAAAAAATCTAAGACTATATTATCAGAGTTCAGTATTTCTCAATATCTGAATTATTTGTGATTGTAAGCCTACCCTCATTAACTTTCAACTTGATCCAGTAGAACTACAAAATCTGGAATTGAAAAATCTTAACCCCTAAAGTGAACACACAAGGAAGGCACTGTGGTCTGCTCCTAAGCCCGTCATACTGGGCCAGCATCCACAGTCCAGCCATGATCATCTTATCTGTCCTCTCTCAGAATCCAATCTTGAATCCCTACCTCCCTACCACACACCCATTTCACAAATACAACTTAAGTACTCGTTCTGCCCTGCACAGATGCTATATTTTTACTCTCTGTAAGTTTATAGTCCTTTGCTCTTAAACTACAAATGACCTGAGGACAGACATTACACTGTGATTATCTTAACCTCAGCACTAGAGTAAGGTAGCACATGCCTGGGGGCACTCTGAAAAGTTTCTGAATAACCGAATCACTGTTATCTCGGCCATTCTAAGAAGAATCAAGCAAACTTAACATATGCAAGTGAGAGTGGACATGAGTCCCTACCATTAGAAACTAATTCTGATGGCTGTGGTTCACCAGAAATAATACACCATTTAATCCAATTTCATGTTACATTCTTTGCATGTGGACTTTTTTTTGAAGTATTTCAACACCAAGACTGACAAAAATAGATGAAGCAATGGAAAAATCAGTTTCATTGCATGTACATTAAGTCCATATTTAAAATACAGCTGAAAAGAAAAAGACTATATTCAAGCCTACATGTTAATGTGGTTATCTTTTGGTGAATCCAGACCAGAAAAATAATAGATGACGTGCCCAGGCATGGACAACTTCAAAGGAACTGAAAATAATTCACATGGGAATAGTCAAGACAACATTCTTACTACTTAAGGAGATGAAAAGGAAATCTCTTATCTAGAAATAAAAAATTCTCATTTAAGAAATTTCAAGTATTACAGGAGACAACAGTATATTTAGTTATTTATTTCTACTCAAAGCAAATGATTTTTATTACATATCTGCTTTATATACATTTAAAACCAAAAATGTTCACTGGTATAAATAAATATAAACAATTTTATCTTAATATTACAAAAGAATAACATTTACACTTTGGCTATGAACTTGTCACCTCAGAAGTACAAAATCTGTCCATATGTAGATGTTATGATACCACCAGACACTATTATACACATGACCAGTCAATGAAGACACCTTCCTATGGCATTTTTTCTGATGAAAACAAAACAAGATTTCCCTGAGAGCAAACTACAGCATGTCCTTCTTAAAAGCAGTTAACTATTCCTGACTCAGATCTGTGTGTTTAAAGGTAGATTAATAAAGGTGGGATCCAACCATATCCCCTTCACTTGTCATCACCTAAGTCAAAAGGCTCAACATTCCTCCTATCTATCTATCTATCTATCTATCTATCTATCTATCTATCTATATCTATCCAACCATCCATACATACATGATGTTTGTTTGTTCTTTACTGCAGAGTCTCAGGTATCTCAGGCTGGCCTGAAACTCACTAGGTAACCCAGAATGACCTTGAACTTCTGATCTTCTTACTTTCATCTCCCAAGTACTAGGATTATAAAGGTGTGCTAAGGAAGGAGCCCAGGGATTTAGGCTCTCGGGGCAAGCACTGTGCCAAGTGAGCTATTTTCCCATCCCACTGCTGGTTTCTTAGCATGCTCTTCCTTTATCACATTTTGCCAACTCTTTTTCATGGAGTGTAGAAATGAAAACGCCTTCAGGTCAAGGGTTAAATTAGAATGTCCCACCTCTGTAGTGATTCTGCTTACAAGAGAGGAAATTTCGTTTGAGACTTTGTTTAACTTTTGCAATCTAATCAGTATCTTTAGCTTCCTGTTTTCATTGTAAGCTAGACTAACAGGATAGATCTAGCCTAAAAAAATCATGATTTCCCTCTCCCCATATTACCATCCTAGCCTGAAATTTTTCTACACTTTCCCACGCTTTTTAAAAAGAGACCATACAATGTTGTGAATTTCTCTAGTTTTTAAGTGTTTTGAAGAGTTTATATGCATCGAGAATACCATTGCAGACAGACTCTTTTCTTCTTACTTTGTTAACATTTCTAACACACCTTGAAGACAATGACAGCATATACAGAACAAACAACACTATTAAATTTATTGTATCCATTCTTCCTGGACATTCTAACAAACTAGAAGTATTCTCAGTAGTTGTGCATACTTTCTTCTTCACTAATCAACTAGCCAATGAGTAAGAGCATTGCATGCAAAACTGTCAAGGTTATTAAACATGTGTGTCCTGAAAGTTAAAGAAAAAATTAAAATCAAAAATGATTTTATTTACTGATGATAAACATTAGCTTTTTGGGTCCAATGGGATAAAACACTAGAAAAACTAGCTAATTAGGAGCTCAAATAAATGTAATTTAAGTCAAAGTGCACGAGCAGCCTTCAGCTTACTCTAATATACTTCAGTAATTATGGAAACAAAGTATGAAAGACAACCTTTTGTTTCTTACCAGGCAAGCACATTGGAGATACTTTAAGAATAAGAGTCAGTGAAAGACCCCTGAGCAATGACATGTAAAGTTTCAAGAGACTAAGACACTTGAGAACATTCACAGATACATTTTTATAAAGCTACTTTTAAACAAAGACAAAAGAATTATCTTCTATGATCCAAAAATACAGTTATGAGAACATATCTTAATGTGGATGTTTCTAGGACACTGCAGAGTCTAAAAGTCGCCAAGTGAATCAAAAAACACACCCAAAATGAGCCAATCTACTTGTGGAGAAAACTGTCACAACCAAACCATTTTCACTAAGCTCCAAGGATCATCACTCCCTCTCCCAGATATTTGTGCCATTATGGCATCCCAATAATTGTAATTAGAGTGAGATAAGTTGAGTACAAACAAGGTGAAACAATAATTCAGACATTAATGCAGGGTTGGAAGTGGGAAGTCAAGGTAGAGGAGGGGCTTAAGTCCACATGGAAACCTACCTATTGCTGGGGCTTCCTAAAATAGATTCATATATAAAAATGAGTTTAAATGGATTTACCCTATATGAGGCATAGCAGGCTGTCAAACAAAAAACCCCGCATCAGTTGAGTGCCATGGACTCCCCAAAACAATGCAGGCTATTGTCATTTCTCTTGGTTACCTGCCTGAACTTGATGGTAAGCTTCTGTTTCAGAAAGCACCATATAGGTGAGTCATAAAGACACTGAGAAATCAAGCTAGGACTGACCACACTCATCCCCACTGCCTAACTTACACAGTACCTGAAGGTGCTGTGTATGCTATTCATGGGGAAGTCACCAACAATCTCAACCAGTTATGGCCCATGTCAACTGGAATAAGGACTAGGCTGGCAAGATGCATCCATTGAGACAACACTGGCATGAATGTTATGAAGACAACCAACTACTTGTTGCTTTTAAGGCCTTTCTCAGAGATAGAACCCATTCCTGTTACTGTATACTAGCCCAAGCACCCATGGCTGAGAGTTATAGGCCCTAAGGGAAAAGCAGCTTCTACTGTTCTGATAACTGAGCATAGTGTTAAGTTGTGACCTAAATGCCTATTTTTAGACCCATACATCAGGGAAGCTCGTGGTCCTTTTCAGAGATGCTCAGGAGATACATCTAGATGGTGATTAACACTGACTCACAACTGTCCAAAGTGCAGATAGCAAGAGGAGAAGAGATAACTTTATCACAGCCCTTCCTCTATGGCCACATATCGTCTCAGAAGATGAGGTAGTAGGACTGTAGGAGCCAGGGATTAGTGGAGGACTTTTGTGAAACTGTTTTGTAATGACAGCTGTTTCACACAGACTTGGAGACTGTTCACAAGACCTCCTAAAATCAAGCCAGTGAAAATCCCGACTTTGCTGGGGAAAGCCTTGCCGAAGAACTCCTGGCAAAGACACTGAGAAACGTGATGGATGTGGTGGCTTCTGTGAGAGGGGAGCCACTTTTCTTTGGATGCAGCCCCTAGTAGGATGGTCACACTCCAGTGGTCAGCCCTATGGCACCCAGACGGGCAGCAGTAAGCAGGCTCAGTGGGTTTTTAAAGTGTCCATGAGATTTTGAGGAAAACCCAATGGTGTGGGCATAGGAGGAGCTTGAATGAGAGGGTGTAGGGGCACTGATCAATACATATTCATGAGCTAAAGAGATGACTCAGTGATTTAAGAGCAATGCCTGCTCTTCCAGATGACTGGGGTTCAATTCCCAGCACCCCTCACACACAGGAATTTTACCTCAAGTTGCAAGAAATCTGCTGGCTCCTCTGGCCCATGCAGGCACTTCACACAGATGGTTCACATATACAGATGTAGACATTTATGCATATAAATAAGATAAATAAACCTTAAAAGACATTCATTTATGAAATTCTCAAACAACAAAGTATTTTTTAAGTGTGTATCACAGTAATGAGAGAATCAGTATGTCGGCCACTCATTCAACAAATAGTTAAGTTCAACAAACCCCCGGCAATAACTGAGACTTAAGATGCTATTACCCACATCTCCAGAAACTATAAGCCAACTGTCTCAAAAGACATTTTGTGAGACACAGAAATGTGGTATGACTAAATCATCCATATCTTTCATATATAATTAATCAGAATTTCAAAGATTTTGTGTCACACTTAACTTAAGAAACCTGGCAGTGGGCTAATATGCTCCTGTATTATAAGCACTGGACAGTAAAGAAGAAAACATTAATTAGATGATCTCAATTACATTTAAATCGAATAACAAAACCACGAATTTCCTTGTAACATCTTCCCTAAACACAATCTTAACAATATAGACCCAACGTTTCTAGGAAAATAGACAAAATAGACAAACCATCTGATAGACACAACTCAGCTGGACAGAGTTTTATAATCACCTCTCATTCATCAACTATATCCCTTGTCATTTTTAAATAAGTAGCTTAAAATCAGGAGAGTAAACACACACTCATAAAGTTAGTGCTTACTCTCCACAGCTACACCTCTGAAATAAGGTCAGTGAATTTATTGGTTACCAACTGATTTGATTTTCATCTTCAGGTACTTCCTTGCAGTTGTGTTGTTGTTTTGTTACATTGTGACAGGCCCTTGCTGTCACATAGCCTAAGCTGGCCCAAAGTCTGATTCTCTTGCCTCAGCCACACAAGTACTAAGATTAAAATTACTAGTGTTTGCCACCATGCCTGGACACATGAACTGTTACTTAAGTACACAAGTAAAAGACTTCATTGAGAGGGCTGCATGAATTTCTCTTGTTTCTGAAACTAAGCAAGTAGCTTTGAGGCAAAAATGCTAGACTATAGTTTAGGAAAAACACTCTCTAAAGGCTCCAGGACGGCCAACTTAACAAAACCATGGTGGCAAGCAGCTATGAAAGTGTGCATAAAAGACTGGAGGAGAGCAAGGAGTGCCTTACACCCCATCACACCTCCATGGCCCCAGGCACCAACTCTGGGAAGCTGTCCCCACTCTGTAAATGGATGATTTATAACTACCTTAGTCAACATCAATAAAAACAACAAGCTGGGGCAAATGCAGACAGCACAAGGTGCTGGTGGGAGAGATGATTTTTGTTTTTCAGAGTATTCAGGGTGAAGTATCTGCTTTACTTTTTCTGTGATTACCTTCATTTTTGCTAAGCTCCGGATCACATTCTCAAATGTTCTGTGAAAGTTTATCATACTGGATTTGCCAGAATAAAACCCAAGATGTTTGACTAGCATTAAACAAATTGTTGTAAAAAATTATTTACCTTGCTCAGCTCACCCCTCCAAGATCTAATGATGACAAGATTTTTTTAACAGAGTGAATACTTTAGTGGTTTACATAATATTCGTATACTTTACATATACTACTTTGGAAGAATAAAAAATACTCCTTCTTTGAAAGCAGCCATCTCTTGATATCTACTAAGGAATGGGAGAGATTCACTCCAGGAACCTGATGACTGTAAAATCCACAGATGCCTAAATTCTTTCTATGGTACTCTATGGTAATTACAGATAAAGTGGAATCTGTACACCTTTAATAATGTGTGCACAGGGACTGGAGATGACTCAGCAGGAAAGACAACTAGCTTTTTTCCCAGAGGACCTGGGTTGAATCCCAGCCAAGGCAGTTTACTATTTGTAACTCTAGTTCCAGGGATTCTGTTGCCCTCTTCTGGTCTGGGGGCACTGTGTGCACTCAGTGACAGGTAAACATGCAAAAATCACACATCCATGTAAAGCCGAACAAAAGGAAGGAGAAAGCATGCATTCTTAAATGCTGCTGAGAGTTTAATGGGGGAAATCTATACAGGGTAAAAGGAAACTACTCTGAGTTAACCATTAAAATGGGCGATTTAATAACATTGTTAAAAGGTGGTTATTCTAATTAATTAACTGACTAAAACAGGCAGGAATTAAGTCAGTTTTGAAGTAACTCAGGTATGCACTATTTGATTTCTGAGTAGTCCAACCGCCATGATGAAATAGGATCCATTTAAATCACACACTTGTACACTTGTACAAGTAATTGTCAAGTAATTGACAAGCTAGTTGTCTTTCCTGCTGAGTCATCTCCAGTCCCTGTGCACACATTATTAAAGGTGTACAGATTCCACTTTATCTGTAATTACCAGTACAAGTGTGAGTGTCAACCAGTACATTTATCTTTAGTTCCATTCAAAGCACACCAGCTGTTTTAAATAAGGCTGCCATACCCTCTGCTGTCTAACATCTGGGTGTTTAAGCTGTACACTTTTTTATTCTCTTTACAAGTGACAATCTACTTGAGCTGCACTCAAACCACAATGAGCAGTTTGGTCTTTTACCTTCTTGAAGATTAAAGTGAAACCACTCTAAGCCACAGCCTGCAAACAGGACCCTCCTGATTCCAACAGGGAGGCAGATTCAGAACTGGTCTGGTTGGCTTAGCTCCATGCCCATACCAGATGTGGGAAACTGCTTAATCATGGACAATTTAAAGATGTTATGAGACAGCTTTTCCTGGATTTCTTCGCTTCTCTACGGTACACAGATATTACCATGAATTAAATTTAGTAAAAAGGGAATGAGTCACTCATATATCATGAAGAGGAACTTTAATCTGAATATCATTTTTCTTTGAAATACCATTTCTGTCCTTAAATATACTGCAGGGGAGGGGAAGTAAGGGGGAGGGCCATCCCTTCAGAGTAGTAATTACAGAGAGAAGAAGACAGTTCCAAAAGAAAACTAAAGCTAAAAGTGTGATTTAAACAAATATTGAAATCTTACTGGAAAAAAAAAGAAGAAACTTCTAAAATCATAGTGCCAGAAAACTGACTATCACCAGGATGTCAATTACTACATCAGCAACAAGAAACCCTTGAGAGCTGAAACTGGTAACACAGAAGCTCCTACATACACTGTAGCTTCACAGCTACAGTTAGAAGACAAGTTCAAGAAGGAAATATGAGAAATGAATTGCATCCTGCATGTGGTTTGCTTAGACCAGAGACTCAGAGATAAACAGTGCCTGTCACTCACTCGTCTTCTCTGAAGGAAGAGCAAGTAAAATATCCTAAGCCATCTCAGTACTCCAATAGCAGGACCTGACATTCCTGGGAGAAATGTGCAGTGCTTAAAGGTAACCTTGTTCCAATGCAGGTGCACAGTATAAAGGGCTTTGCTTCTCAGTCAGCTGAAGGTGGTATCCGACAAAAGATGTCATTTCAGAGTCAGAAGGTGGACTACACTCACCTTCAGTAGGTCAATAATTTGAGTCTCCAGGGAAAGTTTTAAGGAGAGGCTGTTTGTAGAGCTCAAACTGAACACATGGCCAAGAAACTAATAAAAGCATAACTCTCAAGTTACAAGCAAGAGCTGGGCAGTGGTGCCACATGCCTTTAATCTCAGCACTTGGGAGGCAGAGGCAGGTGGATTTCTGAGTTCGAGGCCACCCTGGTCTACAGAGTGAGTTCCAGGACAGGCAGGACTACACAGAGAAACCCTGTCTCAAAAAGCCAAAAAAAAAAAGTTACAGGCAAGACATTTTTCCCTAAACGCAATTGTTTATGATCTCAAGTTCACTAGGTAATCCATAAAACAACAAACTCAAAGACAAGCAACTACCAACGGAAGACTCATGCGACTTAGGATAAAGGACAATATGCAGCTATGTATGCAGCTACAATAATAATTCACACATCCCCAACCATAAAGTTGAAGATATCCAACGAGAATTATCTGACTTTTAAAAATGCCATTCTTCAGTAAGAGGAGTATCTCAGTGAGACTCTCTGTTAGAGCTGCATCTCTGCACTATTTAAAACACTGCAAAGAGTTCCCGTCTCAGCTGATCACTTTCAATCTATAAGCACAGCGCTAGGCAATCAGGAGGCTCTTGGCAAATAGTTATTTGACTTTTTTGAGCATTGATGTTCTTTTCATGTATTATTGTTGTGCACTGACACAACAATAAAACCTTACTCTTAACCCAAGGTTCAGGCGGGTCTCTATGAGTTCAAGGCATCTGCATAAATCTACCTCAGAGAAAGAATGGGGAACTCATACTCTGACTTCCTAGAGTCTCATGTCTTCATCTCTTGCTACATAGACTAGGATTGCTTGTGTCCCTTATGATTTGTATGCTTACACACACTCTGTCTCATGGTCATGAAAACTGGGACCCGAGAGACTGACTTAACTGTTGGGTTGAATATTCCCTAAACACAAAAGCCATATTGAAACCAAAGTTTGACTGATTCCTAAGCCCAAGTTCTTTTTTTCTTTATCTTCTAGATGATGTCAACTTCAAAAGCAATAAAACTATGGTGACCTCAATATTGCCGAGAGAGAGCTAGCCCCAGGGAGTACAAAGATTACTTTTATATATCTAAGAAGTACAGGCATATAGAAAACATAGACTGATTTACAGTGTATGAGTGGAATTAATACTTCATGTGGCAAGATTAATCTAGGGGAAAGATGCTTAAACAGCTTCTTGGCAGAGAGAAGAATGAGAAGAAGAATGAGAAATGGGTAGGGAAGGAATTCTGACAGAGCCAGAGTCACAACCTTTAAACTTCACACCAGTGGAATTTATAATGTAAATTAACAAGATCTGATGATTTCTGTCTTAGGGGAATTAAATGGGAGAAAAATGCACATTTCTAGTATATTACAATATAATCAACAAAAGAATGAGAATAATGAAGTGAGAATAATGGGGCTGATTAGGAAGGAAGTATAACAATATATATGCATAAAAGTTTCAGTAATGTTGAGTTCTCCAAGTGCTCACTAGTAAGTGAAATTAAAAACACTCCCAGTTGTTGAGAAAGAAACAAACATGAATAAACAAACAATTTCCCTGTAATACAGATCTCATCTTTAAAGTGAGTTAACAGGATACATTTAACAAATAACACTTTTGCCATGTCTGACTATGGAGATGAGCTGTCAGGACACAGGTAAACTAGAATATACCCTTAAACAGGCATCCTGAAAAGAAGTATGGATACTTGAAGACTTTCAAATGTAAAACAAGAGGAGTGGAATTCATCGCCCAAGCTTGTGCCTGATGTATACAAGGCCTGAGATACACCCCCAGCACCATAAAAGCTAAATTTATTTTTAAAAAGTATTAAATAGCAAGTATCTCAAGTCTGCACTAAATATCACCGACTAAAACAACAGAAATTCAGGTGTTAAAACTCACCGCTCTGGCAAATCAATCAAAAGATTTTTTTTCATTAGCTTAGAATATATTTATTTCTATTTAAAATAGAAAATGTACAAATGCAATTGCTCCTGCTGGAATATCTCTAAGTTAATCTTTAGCTTAAACATAAACTATGTATGACAAGAACCAGCAATAGTAACAATAGAAACTGAGGACCTGTTTTCAGGGCGAGTCCCTTAGCTAATACATTCATGTATGAAATGGAGGTATCACTGATAAGTAAGAAATTTTAAAATAAACATCTTTTCACAAAAGGGTATTTACAGTTACACATGACTTTGGTATGCTACTTTGCTATTTTTCTACGTAACAAAGTGTCTTACCATTTTGTTCAGGGGTTTGTTGACCTTATTAATGAGTAACAGTAAGTAAAATGTACAAAGAAAAATACTGACCAAATGCTAAAAGGAATCTCAACACAGAAGTTTTTTGACCTTCCCTGACCATATTAGCATGTAGAGAATACATTTTAAGAGAACTCTGCTTAAAACTATTACTGGAGATGAAAGTACTATTTAATAAAAAGTGGTGCTCTTGCTCACATATGGCCTCTATGACAGAGACCTAAAAATGGTCAAAGAGTTGGTTAATTATAAGGCTCTTTGGGTAAGAACCATATCGACTGTTGTTTCTGTGCTTTTTCTGTCCCTAAAATGACATATTGACACAGCGGGCACTCAATGCTACTTGACTCATTGGCCAAATGACCTGAAGCTGTCCTAAGACTACCCTAGAACAGGAACACTGTTGGGAATGTGAAGGAGCATATTGGATGCCTAAAGGTGTCCACAAAACAAGCCGACTAATAGGATTTACCCTTCTTCCCTTAGGTGCCCATAAACACTGCATTTTGATAGTTTTCCTGAGACAGTTATAAGACAGGATTCTCTTCCAGAAATATGGACTATGCGTCCCACAGTGATGGCAATTTCTTGTAACTCCCCTTGAGTAAAACTTACCATATATAAAATGGTCACCACCTAAAAAATAAAAGGAGAAAAAAGAATTATAAAACTCAACATTTTAACTTTTCATTAATTTACTAATAACTTAAATATATATGTATATATTAATCAGCTATGCATAAGACCTAAAAACCAACTCACTCACAAGTAAAAAACCTAATTATGTGTGTGTGTGTGTGTGTGTGTGTGTGTATGTATGTATGTAAACACAATCATACACTGTCTACTTCAGCAGCATCAACACTAATAATAATTGCTGGATAGAGTTACTATTGTCAATATAACCCATAACAGCAAAGCAAATATTACAAGCATTTAGTTATGACTTGAGGACAAGAGACAAATTTACAAAGCTTAAACAGAAAACAAATGACAATATAATCGATGATCAAAACCTAAGAAACCAAGTATGTAGGCACAGGCCTATAATCCTAGCCCTGGGGAAACTGGGGCAGTGGGTATCAAGAGTTCAAGACCAGCCTGGGCTACATAATGAGATTATCTCAAAAACAAGAGAAACGCCCAAAACAAAAACTATCAGAAACTGAGTCTCTTTCAGCAGATTCTAAGGAGACTGTCACCATCTTTGTGATATTGCACATGTCTGTGGAACACCTGGAGACTGTTAGACCCTGTAGTCTTAAGTTACATTTCCTTCATCACAACATTAGACCTGCCCACAAGAAATATGAACAAACTCCACTGACCTGAGTTAGACTCTCCTTTGTCTTTAGATGTTCTTGTTGGATGATATACAGTTGTCTTGGTAGCAGGTACATTCTGTGTTGCTGTAAGATGAGCAAAAGTGAATCTTGGGGTAACACTATGGAAACCCTTGGTCATTGAGAAGTGTGAAATGGTAGACCTCTGTGTTACTGGTGGATTCTGTGTCAATGAAGGTTTTGCTGTGGCAAATCCCTGGGTTGTTTGTGTAGTTTGTACATCAGAAGAATTAACTGTGGTGAGATGTTGGGTTACTGGTGGGGTTTGTACAGATATATTAGTTGATATCAGGGACATCTCTGCTGTTTCTGGTTTTG
>NW_021626318.1:0-14239 GCF_004785775.1 Grammomys surdaster
GCCTATGTCAATTACACAGTGAGACAGGGAGTACCAGGGCAGCCTGGTATACAAAGTGAGAACTTAGCTCAAATTCAAAACAAAAAACAAAAAAATCATAAAATAAAATTTATTGAATTAATGCAGAGGTTATTGGGCCAGGATCAATTTTTGTACTTTTTCATGGATTTGTGCATTAAATATAATTAAAGTTGCAAACCATCTTTACTTCGAGGCTTTGCAGAGAGTGGTATCTTCTTTTATATTACTGATACTGATTATTTTGTCTTCACTAGGTGTTAGAGTTTTAGTTCCCCCGACCCAGGACCTCCCCAAAACCTCTAGCTTTTGGGTTAAGGGATTTCTTCATTCCTGATTCATCCACACCTCACCCACTCACTTTCATTAAAAACAAGGGAAAAGTTCTCATGTATCCAGTCTTGCCTCAAACTCTCTATGTAACTGATGATCTCAAACTTCTAATCCTTATGCCTCCACCTCCTGAGTGTATATGCCACTGCACCCAATACATGTGGCATAAAGGATTAAACCAAGGGTTTCACACATGCTAGACAAGTACTCTGACAGAGGCCCTGAAGGTGGAGTGTGTGGATTCTGCCCCTCTTCTAGCCATGGTCACAACAGGAAAGGTCAGCTGTGTACTGGCACCAGGGTCTACAGGTCTGGAGTCTGGAAATTTGCATGTGACATTTCCCCAACGTGTACTTGTCAAATGCTTTATTTGCTGACCCAGAATGTACCTCATTAAAGGGGAACTTGAGATATTGTGAGTTCCTGTGTTTCTGCTATCTAATGTTCTTTCCTGATCAACTGTTCTCTGCTTCCGTATTTGAGGGCAAATTAAAAAGCACCATGCCATTAAACTCACTGGCCAGGCAAATAAGCCCCTGCAGCTTCCCACCCCAGCTTTTGGCTCTCTCCTTTCTCTGTATCTTTTCCATCCCCAACTTTACCCCCTCAGGACCCTGTCAACAATGTTGACATGGCTGGTCTGGGTCACTGTCAGCTGGGCCAAATGCCCAGCCCCTTTTCTTTCTTTTTAATATCTTATTTTATCCCCTTGATGAGCCTGTCATTATGGGTAAAAGCAGCTCCACTATTTTGTAGACTCTCATCAAGGTTTTTGTTTTTTGGGGTTTTTTGTTTGTTTGTTTGTTTGTTTGTTTTTCTTCCAAAGTCTCCTCATAACTTGAATCTGTAATTTGTATATTTTTTTTACTTACAAAATTTTTGACAATACTATAGAAATGAAGTCGAGTTGTAATTTGCCACATTCAAAAGAACTATAAGCTTTCCCACCCTTAGTGACACTATGATCACTGGTTAATACAGTAAACATCAAGTTTTTCTATTACAAACTGTTTTTAAGTATTGTGCAAGAATTAAGGGTGGGATAGAAAATTACAAGCTACACAGCAACCTGAAGCCTCATCAGACTTTCACCAGTGAATCCAGCATCCACTGATGGTTTTTACCTGAAATCATGACTCCTGTGTCTCTGCCAATTCTTATTTTTCTAAATATATAATAAATCTTCCAAGTATTCACTAGAATTCTCGAGAATTTTTCATTTCTGATTCTTGGAAGACCTCTCATGTTCATTTATTTTTCCTGCTTCCATTTTGGAACCAGCTATTTTTGAATCCTAATCTCGTTCACTGAAGAAAGGCATTTGGAAATAAGAATCCTTAAGGTCCTCATTTTAACTGGAGTTTTCAAGGTAGATCACACACACATAACTGTGGTGGGTGTTTGTCTCTGTGTGTGGGTGTGCATGTGTGTGTGTGTTCTCTCTGTGTGATAATTATTAATCCCATAGGTCAACTTGTATTCACAAAGTGTTCCCAGACAACTAGTAAAACGTTATCTCTGGGTAAACCTTGGGATACTTTCAAAACTCAGAAGCATTTGAATCAAGAGTATAAATAAAGATCAACCTCACAATGTGGGCAGCCGTTATCTAATTCATAGAGCACACACTCAAACAGGTTGAAAAGATGAAGAATGGATTGTTGCTCTCTCTTCTGACACTGAGGAACGCCTCTTCTCCTTGCCTTGGAAGTCAGCTTCTGTTTGAAATTAAATTGGTCCAAAGAGTTTTGACTATAATTATGATATCAATCGATACACAAACAGCCACAAATCCTTGAGGGGGAAAAATTAGGTAACACAGTTAATAGAAATATTAGCAACTTTATACACACAGTTTGTTCACAATGGTGATACATAGTAGCCCCTAAGGCAATTTACAGACAATGGACTGCATTATTTATGGTGTCTTCCTGCCATTGAGTTCAGCTGTTATCCAGCTTTTAACTGCTTTCATTCATCCTTCAAGACTCATGGTGCTCAATAAAATTGTTAATGAGTTTCAGAAGGGTGTGAAGTGCTTCAACATAATCATGTTGAATTTTTATTTGTTCATGGATATTTACATATGGCTGAAGCCAGACCTAATTTTGAATGCCTCTAAGCCTTGTATTTACAATGGTGAAACAGAGAAATTGTAACTTTGACACTGAAATCTTGCCTCAAAAAAATCTAAGACTATATTATCAGAGTTCAGTATTTCTCAATATCTGAATTATTTGTGATTGTAAGCCTACCCTCATTAACTTTCAACTTGATCCAGTAGAACTACAAAATCTGGAATTGAAAAATCTTAACCCCTAAAGTGAACACACAAGGAAGGCACTGTGGTCTGCTCCTAAGCCCGTCATACTGGGCCAGCATCCACAGTCCAGCCATGATCATCTTATCTGTCCTCTCTCAGAATCCAATCTTGAATCCCTACCTCCCTACCACACACCCATTTCACAAATACAACTTAAGTACTCGTTCTGCCCTGCACAGATGCTATATTTTTACTCTCTGTAAGTTTATAGTCCTTTGCTCTTAAACTACAAATGACCTGAGGACAGACATTACACTGTGATTATCTTAACCTCAGCACTAGAGTAAGGTAGCACATGCCTGGGGGCACTCTGAAAAGTTTCTGAATAACCGAATCACTGTTATCTCGGCCATTCTAAGAAGAATCAAGCAAACTTAACATATGCAAGTGAGAGTGGACATGAGTCCCTACCATTAGAAACTAATTCTGATGGCTGTGGTTCACCAGAAATAATACACCATTTAATCCAATTTCATGTTACATTCTTTGCATGTGGACTTTTTTTTGAAGTATTTCAACACCAAGACTGACAAAAATAGATGAAGCAATGGAAAAATCAGTTTCATTGCATGTACATTAAGTCCATATTTAAAATACAGCTGAAAAGAAAAAGACTATATTCAAGCCTACATGTTAATGTGGTTATCTTTTGGTGAATCCAGACCAGAAAAATAATAGATGACGTGCCCAGGCATGGACAACTTCAAAGGAACTGAAAATAATTCACATGGGAATAGTCAAGACAACATTCTTACTACTTAAGGAGATGAAAAGGAAATCTCTTATCTAGAAATAAAAAATTCTCATTTAAGAAATTTCAAGTATTACAGGAGACAACAGTATATTTAGTTATTTATTTCTACTCAAAGCAAATTATTTTTATTACATATCTGCTTTATATACATTTAAAACCAAAAATGTTCACTGGTATAAATAAATATAAACAATTTTATCTTAATATTACAAAAGAATAACATTTACACTTTGGCTATGAACTTGTCACCTCAGAAGTACAAAATCTGTCCATATGTAGATGTTATGATACCACCAGACACTATTATACACATGACCAGTCAATGAAGACACCTTCCTATGGCATTTTTTCTGATGAAAACAAAACAAGATTTCCCTGAGAGCAAACTACAGCATGTCCTTCTTAAAAGCAGTTAACTATTCCTGACTCAGATCTGTGTGTTTAAAGGTAGATTAATAAAGGTGGGATCCAACCATATCCCCTTCACTTGTCATCACCTAAGTCAAAAGGCTCAACATTCCTCCTATCTATCTATCTATCTATCTATCTATCTATCTATCTATCTATATCTATCCAACCATCCATACATACATGATGTTTGTTTGTTCTTTACTGCAGAGTCTCAGGTATCTCAGGCTGGCCTGAAACTCACTAGGTAACCCAGAATGACCTTGAACTTCTGATCTTCTTACTTTCATCTCCCAAGTACTAGGATTATAAAGGTGTGCTAAGGAAGGAGCCCAGGGATTTAGGCTCTCGGGGCAAGCACTGTGCCAAGTGAGCTATTTTCCCATCCCACTGCTGGTTTCTTAGCATGCTCTTCCTTTATCACATTTTGCCAACTCTTTTTCATGGAGTGTAGAAATGAAAACGCCTTCAGGTCAAGGGTTAAATTAGAATGTCCCACCTCTGTAGTGATTCTGCTTACAAGAGAGGAAATTTCGTTTGAGACTTTGTTTAACTTTTGCAATCTAATCAGTATCTTTAGCTTCCTGTTTTCATTGTAAGCTAGACTAACAGGATAGATCTAGCCTAAAAAAATCATGATTTCCCTCTCCCCATATTACCATCCTAGCCTGAAATTTTTCTACACTTTCCCACGCTTTTTAAAAAGAGACCATACAATGTTGTGAATTTCTCTAGTTTTTAAGTGTTTTGAAGAGTTTATATGCATCGAGAATACCATTGCAGACAGACTCTTTTCTTCTTACTTTGTTAACATTTCTAACACACCTTGAAGACAATGACAGCATATACAGAACAAACAACACTATTAAATTTATTGTATCCATTCTTCCTGGACATTCTAACAAACTAGAAGTATTCTCAGTAGTTGTGCATACTTTCTTCTTCACTAATCAACTAGCCAATGAGTAAGAGCATTGCATGCAAAACTGTCAAGGTTATTAAACATGTGTGTCCTGAAAGTTAAAGAAAAAATTAAAATCAAAAATGATTTTATTTACTGATGATAAACATTAGCTTTTTGGGTCCAATGGGATAAAACACTAGAAAAACTAGCTAATTAGGAGCTCAAATAAATGTAATTTAAGTCAAAGTGCACGAGCAGCCTTCAGCTTACTCTAATATACTTCAGTAATTATGGAAACAAAGTATGAAAGACAACCTTTTGTTTCTTACCAGGCAAGCACATTGGAGATACTTTAAGAATAAGAGTCAGTGAAAGACCCCTGAGCAATGACATGTAAAGTTTCAAGAGACTAAGACACTTGAGAACATTCACAGACACATTTTCATAAAGCTGCTTTTAAACAAAGACAAAAGAATTATCTTCTATGATCCAAAAATACAGTTATGAGAACGTATCTTAATGTGGATGTTTCTAGGACACTGCAGAGTCTAAAAGTCGCCAAGTGAATCAAAAAACACACCCAAAATGAGCCAATCTACTTGTGGAGAAAACTGTCACAACCAAACCATTTTTACTAAGCTCCAAGGATCATCACTCCCTCTCCCAGATATTTGTGCCATTATGGCATCCCAATAATTGTAATTAGAGGGAGATAAGTTGAGTACAAACAAGGTGAAACAATAATTCAGACATTAATGCAGGGTTGGAAGTGGGAAGTCAAGGTAGAGGAGGGGCTTAAGTCCACATGGAAACCTACCTATTGCTGGGGCTTCCTAAAATAGATTCATATATAAAAATGAGTTTAAATGGATTTACCCTATATGAGGCATAGCAGGCTGTCAAACAAAAAACCCCGCATCAGTTGAGTGCCATGGACTCCCCAAAACAATGCAGGCTATTGTCATTTCTCTTGGTTACCTGCCTGAACTTGATGGTAAGCTTCTGTTTCAGAAAGCACCATATAGGTGAGTCATAAAGACACTGAGAAATCAAGCTAGGACTGACCACACTCATCCCCACTGCCTAACTTACACAGTACCTGAAGGTGCTGTGTATGCTATTCATGGGGAAGTCACCAACAATCTCAACCAGTTATGGCCCATGTCAACTGGAATAAGGACTAGGCTGGCAAGATGCATCCATTGAGACAACACTGGCATGAATGTTATGAAGACAACCAACTACTTGTTGCTTTTAAGGCCTTTCTCAGAGATAGAACCCATTCCTGTTACTGTATACTAGCCCAAGCACCCATGGCTGAGAGTTATAGGCCCTAAGGGAAAAGCAGCTTCTACTGTTCTGATAACTGAGCATAGTGTTAAGTTGTGACCTAAATGCCTATTTTTAGACCCATACATCAGGGAAGCTCGTGGTCCTTTTCAGAGATGCTCAGGAGATACATCTAGATGGTGATTAACACTGACTCACAACTGTCCAAAGTGCAGATAGCAAGAGGAGAAGAGATAACTTTATCACAGCCCTTCCTCTATGGCCACATATCGTCTCAGAAGATGAGGTAGTAGGACTGTAGGAGCCAGGGATTAGTGGAGGACTTTTGTGAAACTGTTTTGTAATGACAGCTGTTTCACACAGACTTGGAGACTGTTCACAAGACCTCCTAAAATCAAGCCAGTGAAAATCCCGACTTTGCTGGGGAAAGCCTTGCCGAAGAACTCCTGGCAAAGACACTGAGAAACGTGATGGATGTGGTGGCTTCTGTGAGAGGGGAGCCACTTTTCTTTGGATGCAGCCCCTAGTAGGATGGTCACACTCCAGTGGTCAGCCCTATGGCACCCAGACGGGCAGCAGTAAGCAGGCTCAGTGGGTTTTTAAAGTGTCCATGAGATTTTGAGGAAAACCCAATGGTGTGGGCATAGGAGGAGCTTGAATGAGAGGGTGTAGGGGCACTGATCAATACATATTCATGAGCTAAAGAGATGACTCAGTGATTTAAAAGCAATGCCTGCTCTTCCAGATGACTGGGGTTCAATTCCCAGCACCCCTCACACACAGGAATTTTACCTCAAGTTGCAAGAAATCTGCTGGCTCCTCTGGCCCATGCAGGCACTTCACACAGATGGTTCACATATACAGATGTAGACATTTATGCATATAAATAAGATAAATAAACCTTAAAAGACATTCATTTATGAAATTCTCAAACAACAAAGTATTTTTTAAGTGTGTATCACAGTAATGAGAGAATCAGTATGTCGGCCACTCATTCAACAAATAGTTAAGTTCAACAAACCCCCGGCAATAACTGAGACTTAAGATGCTATTACCCACATCTCCAGAAACTATAAGCCAACTGTCTCAAAAGACATTTTGTGAGACACAGAAATGTGGTATGACTAAATCATCCATATCTTTCATATATAATTAATCAGAATTTCAAAGATTTTGTGTCACACTTAACTTAAGAAACCTGGCAGTGGGCTAATATGCTCCTGTATTATAAGCACTGGACAGTAAAGAAGAAAACATTAATTAGATGATCTCAATTACATTTAAATCGAATAACAAAACCACGAATTTCCTTGTAACATCTTCCCTAAACACAATCTTAACAATATAGACCCAACGTTTCTAGGAAAATAGACAAAATAGACAAACCATCTGATAGACACAACTCAGCTGGACAGAGTTTTATAATCACCTCTCATTCATCAACTATATCCCTTGTCATTTTTAAATAAGTAGCTTAAAATCAGGAGAGTAAACACACACTCATAAAGTTAGTGCTTACTCTCCACAGCTACACCTCTGAAATAAGGTCAGTGAATTTATTGGTTACCAACTGATTTGATTTTCATCTTCAGGTACTTCCTTGCAGTTGTGTTGTTGTTTTGTTACATTGTGACAGGCCCTTGCTGTCACATAGCCTAAGCTGGCCCAAAGTCTGATTCTCTTGCCTCAGCCACACAAGTACTAAGATTAAAATTACTAGTGTTTGCCACCATGCCTGGACACATGAACTGTTACTTAAGTACACAAGTAAAAGACTTCATTGAGAGGGCTGCATGAATTTCTCTTGTTTCTGAAACTAAGCAAGTAGCTTTGAGGCAAAAATGCTAGACTATAGTTTAGGAAAAACACTCTCTAAAGGCTCCAGGACGGCCAACTTAACAAAACCATGGTGGCAAGCAGCTATGAAAGTGTGCATAAAAGACTGGAGGAGAGCAAGGAGTGCCTTACACCCCATCACACCTCCATGGCCCCAGGCACCAACTCTGGGAAGCTGTCCCCACTCTGTAAATGGATGATTTATAACTACCTTAGTCAACATCAATAAAAACAACAAGCTGGGGCAAATGCAGACAGCACAAGGTGCTGGTGGGAGAGATGATTTTTGTTTTTCAGAGTATTCAGGGTGAAGTATCTGCTTTACTTTTTCTGTGATTACCTTCATTTTTGCTAAGCTCCGGATCACATTCTCAAATGTTCTGTGAAAGTTTATCATACTGGATTTGCCAGAATAAAACCCAAGATGTTTGACTAGCATTAAACAAATTGTTGTAAAAAATTATTTACCTTGCTCAGCTCACCCCTCCAAGATCTAATGATGACAAGATTTTTTTAACAGAGTGAATACTTTAGTGGTTTACATAATATTCGTATACTTTACATATACTACTTTGGAAGAATAAAAAATACTCCTTCTTTGAAAGCAGCCATCTCTTGATATCTACTAAGGAATGGGAGAGATTCACTCCAGGAACCTGATGACTGTAAAATCCACAGATGCCTAAATTCTTTCTATGGTACTCTATGGTAATTACAGATAAAGTGGAATCTGTACACCTTTAATAATGTGTGCACAGGGACTGGAGATGACTCAGCAGGAAAGACAACTAGCTTTTTTCCCAGAGGACCTGGGTTGAATCCCAGCCAAGGCAGTTTACTATTTGTAACTCTAGTTCCAGGGATTCTGTTGCCCTCTTCTGGTCTGGGGGCACTGTGTGCACTCAGTGACAGGTAAACATGCAAAAATCACACATCCATGTAAAGCCGAACAAAAGGAAGGAGAAAGCATGCATTCTTAAATGCTGCTGAGAGTTTAATGGGGGAAATCTATACAGGGTAAAAGGAAACTACTCTGAGTTAACCATTAAAATGGGCGATTTAATAACATTGTTAAAAGGTGGTTATTCTAATTAATTAACTGACTAAAACAGGCAGGAATTAAGTCAGTTTTGAAGTAACTCAGGTATGCACTATTTGATTTCTGAGTAGTCCAACCGCCATGATGAAATAGGATCCATTTAAATCACACACTTGTACACTTGTACAAGTAATTGTCAAGTAATTGACAAGCTAGTTGTCTTTCCTGCTGAGTCATCTCCAGTCCCTGTGCACACATTATTAAAGGTGTACAGATTCCACTTTATCTGTAATTACCAGTACAAGTGTGAGTGTCAACCATACCCTCTGCTGTCTAACATCTGGGTGTTTAAGCTGTACACTTTTTTATTCTCTTTACAAGTGACAATCTACTTGAGCTGCACTCAAACCACAATGAGCAGTTTGGTCTTTTACCTTCTTGAAGATTAAAGTGAAACCACTCTAAGCCACAGCCTGCAAACAGGACCCTCCTGATTCCAACAGGGAGGCAGATTCAGAACTGGTCTGGTTGGCTTAGCTCCATGCCCATACCAGATGTGGGAAACTGCTTAATCATGGACAATTTAAAGATGTTATGAGACAGCTTTTCCTGGATTTCTTCGCTTCTCTACGGTACACAGATATTACCATGAATTAAATTTAGTAAAAAGGGAATGAGTCACTCATATATCATGAAGAGGAACTTTAATCTGAATATCATTTTTCTTTGAAATACCATTTCTGTCCTTAAATATACTGCAGGGGAGGGGAAGTAAGGGGGAGGGCCATCCCTTCAGAGTAGTAATTACAGAGAGAAGAAGACAGTTCCAAAAGAAAACTAAAGCTAAAAGTGTGATTTAAACAAATATTGAAATCTTACTGGAAAAAAAAAGAAGAAACTTCTAAAATCATAGTGCCAGAAAACTGACTATCACCAGGATGTCAATTACTACATCAGCAACAAGAAACCCTTGAGAGCTGAAACTGGTAACACAGAAGCTCCTACATACACTGTAGCTTCACAGCTACAGTTAGAAGACAAGTTCAAGAAGGAAATATGAGAAATGAATTGCATCCTGCATGTGGTTTGCTTAGACCAGAGACTCAGAGATAAACAGTGCCTGTCACTCACTCGTCTTCTCTGAAGGAAGAGCAAGTAAAATATCCTAAGCCATCTCAGTACTCCAATAGCAGGACCTGACATTCCTGGGAGAAATGTGCAGTGCTTAAAGGTAACCTTGTTCCAATGCAGGTGCACAGTATAAAGGGCTTTGCTTCTCAGTCAGCTGAAGGTGGTATCCGACAAAAGATGTCATTTCAGAGTCAGAAGGTGGACTACACTCACCTTCAGTAGGTCAATAATTTGAGTCTCCAGGGAAAGTTTTAAGGAGAGGCTGTTTGTAGAGCTCAAACTGAACACATGGCCAAGAAACTAATAAAAGCATAACTCTCAAGTTACAAGCAAGAGCTGGGCAGTGGTGCCACATGCCTTTAATCTCAGCACTTGGGAGGCAGAGGCAGGTGGATTTCTGAGTTCGAGGCCACCCTGGTCTACAGAGTGAGTTCCAGGACAGGCAGGACTACACAGAGAAACCCTGTCTCAAAAAGCCAAAAAAAAAAAGTTACAGGCAAGACATTTTTCCCTAAACGCAATTGTTTATGATCTCAAGTTCACTAGGTAATCCATAAAACAACAAACTCAAAGACAAGCAACTACCAACGGAAGACTCATGCGACTTAGGATAAAGGACAATATGCAGCTATGTATGCAGCTACAATAATAATTCACACATCCCCAACCATAAAGTTGAAGATATCCAACGAGAATTATCTGACTTTTAAAAATGCCATTCTTCAGTAAGAGGAGTATCTCAGTGAGACTCTCTGTTAGAGCTGCATCTCTGCACTATTTAAAACACCGCAAAGAGTTCCTGTCTCAGCTGATCACTTTCAGTCTATAAGCACAGCGCTAGGCAATCAGGAGGCTCTTGGCAAATAGTTATTTGACTTTTTTGAGCATTGATGTTCTTTTCATGTATTATTGTTGTGCACTGACACAGCAATAAAACCTTACTCTTAACCCAAGGTTCAGGCGGGTCTCTATGAGTTCAAGGCATCTGCATAAATCTACCTCAGAGAAAGAATGGGGAACCCATACTCTGACTTCCTGGAGTCTCATGTCTTCATCTCTTGCTACTTAGACTAGGATTGCTTGTGTCCCTTATGATATGTATGCTTACACACACTCTGTCTCATGGTCATGAACACTGGGACCCGAGAGACTGACTTAACTGTTGGGTTGAATATTCCCTAAACACAAAAGCCATATTGAAACCAAAGTTTGACTGATTCCTAAGCCCAAGTTCTTTTTTTTCTTTATCTTCTAGATGATGTCAACTTCAAAAGCAATAAAACTATGGTGACCTCAATATTGCCAAGAGAGAGCTAGCCCCAGGGAGTACAAAGATTACTTTTATATATCTAAGAAGTACAGGCATATAGAAAACATAGACTGATTTACAGTGTATGAGTGGAATTAATACTTCATGTGGCAAGATTAATCTAGGGGAAAGATGCTTAAACAGCTTCTTGGCAGAGAGAAGAATGAGAAGAAGAATGAGAAATGGGTAGGGAAGGAATTCTGACAGAGCCAGAGTCACAACCTTTAAACTTCACACCAGTGGAATTTATAATGTAAATTAACAAGATCTGATGATTTCTGTCTTAGGGGAATTAAATGGGAGAAAAATGCACATTTCTAGTATATTACAATATAATCAACAAAAGAATGAGAATAATGAAGTGAGAATAATGGGGCTGATTAGGAAGGAAGTATAACAATATATATGCATAAAAGTTTCAGTAATGTTGAGTTCTCCAAGTGCTCACTAGTAAGTGAAATTAAAAACACTCCCAGTTGTTGAGAAAGAAACAAACATGAATAAACAAACAATTTCCCTGTAATACAGATCTCATCTTTAAAGTGAGTTAACAGGATACATTTAACAAATAACACTTTTGCCATGTCTGACTATGGAGATGAGCTGTCAGGACACAGGTAAACTAGAATATACCCTTAAACAGGCATCCTGAAAAGAAGTATGGATACTTGAAGACTTTCAAATGTAAAACAAGAGGAGTGGAATTCATCGCCCAAGCTTGTGCCTGATGTATACAAGGCCTGAGATACACCCCCAGCACCATAAAAGCTAAATTTATTTTTAAAAAGTATTAAATAGCAAGTATCTCAAGTCTGCACTAAATATCACCGACTAAAACAACAGAAATTCAGGTGTTAAAACTCACCGCTCTGGCAAATCAATCAAAAGATTTTTTTTCATTAGCTTAGAATATATTTATTTCTATTTAAAATAGAAAATGTACAAATGCAATTGCTCCTGCTGGAATATCTCTAAGTTAATCTTTAGCTTAAACATAAACTATGTATGACAAGAACCAGCAATAGTAACAATAGAAACTGAGGACCTGTTTTCAGGGCGAGTCCCTTAGCTAATACATTCATGTATGAAATGGAGGTATCACTGATAAGTAAGAAATTTTAAAATAAACATCTTTTCACAAAAGGGTATTTACAGTTACACATGACTTTGGTATGCTACTTTGCTATTTTTCTACGTAACAAAGTGTCTTACCATTTTGTTCAGGGGTTTGTTGACCTTATTAATGAGTAACAGTAAGTAAAATGTACAAAGAAAAATACTGACCAAATGCTAAAAGGAATCTCAACACAGAAGTTTTTTGACCTTCCCTGACCATATTAGCATGTAGAGAATACATTTTAAGAGAACTCTGCTTAAAACTATTACTGGAGATGAAAGTACTATTTAATAAAAAGTGGTGCTCTTGCTCACATATGGCCTCTATGACAGAGACCTAAAAATGGTCAAAGAGTTGGTTAATTATAAGGCTCTTTGGGTAAGAACCATATCGACTGTTGTTTCTGTGCTTTTTCTGTCCCTAAAATGACATATTGACACAGCGGGCACTCAATGCTACTTGACTCATTGGCCAAATGACCTGAAGCTGTCCTAAGACTACCCTAGAACAGGAACACTGTTGGGAATGTGAAGGAGCATATTGGATGCCTAAAGGTGTCCACAAAACAAGCCGACTAATAGGATTTACCCTTCTTCCCTTAGGTGCCCATAAACACTGCATTTTGATAGTTTTCCTGAGACAGTTATAAGACAGGATTCTCTTCCAGAAATATGGACTATGCGTCCCACAGTGATGGCAATTTCTTGTAACTCCCCTTGAGTAAAACTTACCATATATAAAATGGTCACCACCTAAAAAATAAAAGGAGAAAAAAGAATTATAAAACTCAACATTTTAACTTTTCATTAATTTACTAATAACTTAAATATATATGTATATATTAATCAGCTATGCATAAGACCTAAAAACCAACTCACTCACAAGTAAAAAACCTAATTATGTGTGTGTGTGTGTGTGTGTGTGTGTGTATGTATGTATGTAAACACAATCATACACTGTCTACTTCAGCAGCATCAACACTAATAATAATTGCTGGATAGAGTTACTATTGTCAATATAACCCATAACAGCAAAGCAAATATTACAAGCATTTAGTTATGACTTGAGGACAAGAGACAAATTTACAAAGCTTAAACAGAAAACAAATGACAATATAATCGATGATCAAAACCTAAGAAACCAAGTATGTAGGCACAGGCCTATAATCCTAGCCCTGGGGAAACTGGGGCAGTGGGTATCAAGAGTTCAAGACCAGCCTGGGCTACATAATGAGATTATCTCAAAAACAAGAGAAACGCCCAAAACAAAAACTATCAGAAACTGAGTCTCTTTCAGCAGATTCTAAGGAGACTGTCACCATCTTTGTGATATTGCACATGTCTGTGGAACACCTGGAGACTGTTAGACCCTGTAGTCTTAAGTTACATTTCCTTCATCACAACATTAGACCTGCCCACAAGAAATATGAACAAACTCCACTGACCTGAGTTAGACTCTCCTTTGTCTTTAGATGTTCTTGTTGGATGATATACAGTTGTCTTGGTAGCAGGTACATTCTGTGTTGCTGTAAGATGAGCAAAAGTGAATCTTGGGGTAACACTATGGAAACCCTTGGTCATTGAGAAGTGTGAAATGGTAGACCTCTGTGTTACTGGTGGATTCTGTGTCAATGAAGGTTTTGCTGTGGCAAATCCCTGGGTTGTTTGTGTAGTTTGTACATCAGAAGAATTAACTGTGGTGAGATGCTGGGTTACTGGTGAGGTTTGTACAGATATATTAGTTGATATCAGGGACATCTCTGCTGTTTCTGGTTTTG
>NW_021626319.1:0-5290 GCF_004785775.1 Grammomys surdaster
AAAAAAATTTTAAGACAATTAAAATCAATAATCTTTCTGAGTCCAGCCTTTCTGATGACTGGATACTGACAGTGCCTATTACAGTGGTTGTCGACCTGTGGAGCATAGCACAAGGTTTCTATTCTCACCTCCAAGGTAAGGTGTTTTAGGAGAGACGACTCACTGAGGTACAGGACAGAACTTACTATCAGATAAATTAAAAATATAAATAAAGTCCAAGCCATGTTATAATGGTTATGCTGTAAAAAGAGGTCTCTATCTGACAGTTATGCTAACAGCAAGATCAGTGGGTTGTATGTTCTATAGCACCATTAAGCTAATCAAGGAAACAAGATAATTACACATGCACATCAAACTAAATAGCCTCAAATGTACACAAGCAGGTTTAGAACACTAGCAAATGCATAATATGTTTCAAAATAAGCAAGACTAATCAACTTGTCCAATCCAAACACAATGTGAAAGCTACCACAGAAACACAGGTATGGAAAGAGAGAGGAGAGACATAAACCAGTCTAGCAAACCCTCCTGAAGGACTAAGAAGGGCTGTGATTCTTGATAGAGAAAACATAGCCAAACAAAGAAGTTGAAACAACTTCTAGGCCAATCCAGGCATAGAACAAGTAGTGTAGAGGTATCAAAAACCAAGAGTTAGGGGCTGGGTGATAGCTTGGTCAGAAAAGTACTTGCTGCATAATCATTCCCTAAAACACATACTAAAAAGTTGGACTTGGTTGTGTGCACCTGGAAAAGATGGGGAGGTAGAGACAAGCAGATCCCTAGGGTTGATGGAGAACCAGCTTACTCAAACCAAGCGACCATCAGTCACTTCAGACACTGTCTCCAAAATCCAAAGTTACCAATACCTGAGGTTATCCTCTGTACCATGCATGTATGTGTGCACATGTAAGTCCCACATACACGCATGTGTAACTTCATACATACGAACGCAGAGGGAGAGAAAGATCGAGAGCATGAGAGCAGAGAGGCAGAGAGCAAGAGAGTGAGAGAGCGAGAGCCTAAGATAACTAGGCCTAGTAGCTCATGACTGAAATCCTAGGATATAGGAGGCTCAAACATGATGATTGTTGAGCATCCCTTGTATAGAGAGGTACTTCTGATACTTTCTTTGAGCAGAAATCTGTGTTACTGATGTTAAAGGTCCAGCCCCAATTAAATGTTGTCCTTATAAGAGTTGCCTTGGTCATGGTGTCTGCTCACAGCAGTAAAACCCTGAGACAGTGTGTAACTAAAGACCATCCTTGAATGTGTTCCTCATTCCTCCTGGGTCTTTCTCCTCTGTAATTACAGTCATGATAGAGACCAGTGTACCCTTACTCATCCACACACCAGGGCTACACATTGGATAACAATTCACTGTCTATCAACTGTGAAGAGCTATACTTCTGAGGATTCAGTTTCCTTTAATGGGCTGGCCACTTAGACTTTGACCATGCTCCAGTGTGGTATATATATATGGGCAACATATCCTGGACTTGGAGGGTTTTTGTTTTGGGGTTTTGAGGGGGTGTTGCTGTGGTTGTTATTGTTGCAGGAGAAATGCAATGGTGGGAGGGTGGATCTGGGAAGAATGGGAAGTGAGTGTGATCAGGGAGCACTGTATGAAATTTCCAAATAATTTATAATAATCCTAAACTGGGGGAAAAATTCACTTTCTACTTTTTGTTTTGGTGATTTCTAAACAAAACAAAAAGTAGGTTAACATGGAAATCAAAAACACGACTCTCACACTGGGGATGCACAGGAATAGACAACAGCCAGGACTGCTTAGGTTCAAGGGACTTTCCTGAGGAATTTGGACCTCAGCAGGTGCTGATGGAGAGATTACTGAGAGCCAAGAGAACAATGGTGTGTTCAAGATACAGAGCATAAAGAAAACAGGACTGTGACTTAGAGCACAGCACAAACAGTAGGTGGGCTTTGTGCAAACACTTCTGCACTAGGACACATTCCTGGGGAATGGGGGAGTGCAGGGGACACACTTCTGTGAACCAAAGGGCAGCATCTGTTGGCTTCACACTGAAACTGCCTACCCAGGCTTTAGGCCAGGTTGCCTGGACCAAGTAACTGTGCATTCCAGCCCCTCCTTTTGCTTCATCTTTCAGTGTCTTTACAAGAACTATTACCATGAGTGGGAACAGAATCCTGGTACTGAGTAGAAATGATAAAACCTTTCAAATAGTCCTAATAAAAAAACAAAAATGGAAGCCCTAGCAGGAAGGACCCATGACATGCCTGACAGAAGTGGGTTCCTTGACAGCAGGGTTCCTATTAGTTGTTTGTTATCAACTGATTCCTCACATTGGCTACTAAAGTGTCAGACCACAAAGTACAGACTTTTCAACTCTTCTCCTCATAGTAACACACACATACACACACACAGAAACTGGACTTACCAATAGTTTTGATATTAGGATTTTAAAAACCGATTGAGGAAGTTGCAAGTTAAGTATCAAAAGAATGAAAGAGGGAAGGAATAAAATCTACATTTTAAAATGTCTGGGACTTAGTAGGACATAGTAGCCTTAGCATACATGAGGAGCAGCAATCTATGCCCAGAAATCAAATAAGTAAATAAATAAATAAATAAACAAACAAACAAACAAAAAACAAATAATAAAACTACATGAATTTTCTATTTTTAAAGGAAACCATGCCTCTAGTGGACCTACATTTGGCTTGATATATCTATTTATGATATTATTTTTCATTGTGTTTTTCTCTTTAGAAACAGATTCTCAAGCATAAGAATGGTTTCTTTATCATGCAACCTTATTTCTCTAATCAGAAAAACATAGCATACCTTAAAAACTTCTAGGTTATTATCTCAACCGATAACCATACTCTTAAAAAGAGACAGGTAGGCAACACTGACTCTTAGAGAAAGAACCAGTTTGCAGTAAGAGACCTGTATTAAATGCCTTGCCATGACAGATAGGATTAGCAAATGGAAAGGATCATTCAGACCATGAGGAATATTTCCTGACATAATATTGGAAAAGCTGCATCTCTGGCTATTAGACGCAATGGTAAGACAGCAAACGACCAAGCATAACACAGTTGGTTCTTAATTCTTAATTAAATTATGCTATAGTTAAGGATAATACTGCTTAGAGCCAGTTTTAAGGGTCCTTCCACAGCTGATAAAATCAGAGGTTCGTCTTTAGTAGAGACACAGTGAAAAGTATGGGTATCACAGATACCGTACTGGACAGTTCTCTAATGAGAAGTAATTGATTTTGTTGCTTCTGTCGAAAAAAGAAACATACCTATGCAGTACGGAAATGCATCCTCCCAATCAACAGGAGGATTTTCTGTATTTCCTCCTACCGAAAGAGTACAGAAAGTGGAGGATACGCCAACTAGCTTGTACCTAAAGGAGAAGGGAAGAAAGGCTATTATATTCACAGACAGAAATCTTATATTTTAAATTCTCCAGAACTTCATTTTAAAAGGGTTATTCCACCAGAAGATGGAGACAAAATGACAGTTTTGATCAGCATCTAGATGGAAATTTAAAAAGAAAAAAAATTACTTCCTTGTTCTACATGAAGAACAAAAGAAGCCCTAAGAACCTTCTCTTAGGAAGCCATTTCTACACTACACTTTTGTCTTAGCCCGTGATGTAACAGTTTATTTGCCTATAGTAAACTGAGATACAAATTAATACTTAAATTGGTTTAAAATGAGTTTGATTTCTAACACTTTAAGGATTGTTATTTTTGTATATTCAACATATTTCAGTAGTTTTGTCACTAATCACATTTAGAACTGCATATATGTATTGGAATCTAATAATCCTGAGAAATTAGAAGTATAAAAATCTTTCTCTGGTCTACATTACTAAGTTTACTTATAACTACTAAGTTTGCTTGCAACACACAACCACAATGCTCTCATGACAAAAGTTCTTTGGGGACAGGTATCTATGTTTTTTAGGTTTTTTTTCAGTAGCGTATAGAAAATAGCGTTCATTTTGACATTTACATACATGTACACCACTGTGTATTGCTCAGACTTACCCCAACTCTCACTTTGAGGGATTGTTTGAGAAGCTACCAACCTGTGACAGCAGGCCACACATCTATCAGTGATCACTGAAGTCCTGATTTCTTTTGTTGTTAATTGAATATAATAGAGTCTTAGAGTGGTGAAACTCACCCTTCGTTGCATGAGAAGCTTATTTCTGAGCCAAATGAAAAGTCAGTTGTTATGGTGATACGACCGTTGTCCAGTTCTCCAGGATGACGGCATGCCTTTTCTAAAAAAGAAAAAAGAAAAAGAACAAGAGAGAGAGAATATAGAAAAAAATTCTAACTGTACTCAATGTTAAAATAGACTATGACAGTAATTATATAAATCATATATACATATACAGATATACATACATTATGAAGAAAGTGAATGGAGAAGAAAAAGTCTAACAGGGAGAGGAAAGGAGGAAATGTCATGGTCTACGTGTAACATGGGAGCAGAGGGAAAGAGGACCTGGGGCCAGGCCCAACAGGAATGTGGAGTGGGACAGTGGAGAGGAGAATGAAAGAGACCCATGTGACGTGGATATATGAAATTATGATGATGAAACATCACTTTTATTTTAACTTAGATAAAATGTAAATAGGGGTGAAAGATAGAGAGAAAGCTGGGCTGATAAAGTGCTTTCCACGTAAGGGCAAGGATCTACCTTTGATCCCCTGGACCCACAGAAGAAATTAAGCATGGTAACAAGCACTTCTCATCCCAGAACTGGGTGGGCAGAGCCCTGAGGCTCACTGGCCAGCCAATGGAACCTCCTTGGGAAGTCCCAGGTCAATGATAGATACTGTCCAAATTTAAGGTGAACTGGGCCTGAAGAATGATACCCAAGGTTGTCACTTGGCCTTCATATGCACTCTCTACAAGTGCATGAACACACAGAAAAACAAACACACATGTCATAGTAAGGACCCTGGGAAATGTCTCAGTTAATAAAATGCTTGTTTATTGCAGGTGTGAAAACCAGAGTGTGGGTCACCAGACTCCAGGGAAACAGGTGCATACAGTGATACACACCTATACTCTCCCAGTGATAGCAATATGGGAGACAGATCCCTGGAAGCCAGGAGGAGGCAGGAAGAGGACACTTAGTATGCTCTATGAGATGAAGTTCCAGACCAAAGGCACCTATGGTCTGGTACCTAGGGTTACCCTATAATACTCCAAACACAATGTACATCTACTCATGCATGCACAGTCATGCATACATGCATGAAAAACACACACACAGGTA
>NW_021626320.1:0-5295 GCF_004785775.1 Grammomys surdaster
AAAAAAATTTTAAGACAATTAAAATCAATAATCTTTCTGAGTCCAGCCTTTCTGATGACTGGATACTGACAGTGCCTATTACAGTGGTTGTCGACCTGTGGAGCATAGCACAAGGTTTCTATTCTCACCTCCAAGGTAAGGTGTTTTAGGAGAGACGACTCACTGAGGTACAGGACAGAACTTACTATCAGATAAATTAAAAATATAAATAAAGTCCAAGCCATGTTATAATGGTTATGCTGTAAAAAGAGGTCTCTATCTGACAGTTATGCTAACAGCAAGATCAGTGGGTTGTATGTTCTATAGCACCATTAAGCTAATCAAGGAAACAAGATAATTACACATGCACATCAAACTAAATAGCCTCAAATGTACACAAGCAGGTTTAGAACACTAGCAAATGCATAATATGTTTCAAAATAAGCAAGACTAATCAACTTGTCCAATCCAAACACAATGTGAAAGCTACCACAGAAACACAGGTATGGAAAGAGAGAGGAGAGACATAAACCAGTCTAGCAAACCCTCCTGAAGGACTAAGAAGGGCTGTGATTCTTGATAGAGAAAACATAGCCAAACAAAGAAGTTGAAACAACTTCTAGGCCAATCCAGGCATAGAACAAGTAGTGTAGAGGTATCAAAAACCAAGAGTTAGGGGCTGGGTGATAGCTTGGTCAGAAAAGTACTTGCTGCATAATCATTCCCCAAAACACATACTAAAAAGTTGGACTTGGTTGTGTGCACCTGGAAAAGATGGGGAGGTAGAGACAAGCAGATCCCTAGGGCTGATGGATAGCCAGCTTACTCAAACCAAGCAACCATCAGTCACATCAGACACTGTCTCCAAAATCCAAAGTTACCAACACCTGAGGTCATCCTCTGTACCATGCATGTATGTGTGCACATGTGATTCCCACATACAAGCATATGTAATTTCATAAATAAAAACGCAGAGGAAGAGAAAGATCGAGACCATGAGAGCAGAGAGGCAGAGAGCAAGAGAGTGAGAGAGCGAGAGCCTAAGATAACTAGGCCTAGTAGCTCATGACTGAAATCCCAGTATATAGGAGGCTCAAACATGATGATTGTTGAGCATCCCTTGTATAGAGAGGTACTTCTGATACTTTCTTTGAGCAGGAATCTGTGTTACTGATGTTAAAGGTCCAGCCCCAATTAAATGTTGTCCTTATAAGAGTTGCCTTGGTCATGGTGTCTGCTCACAGCAGTAAAACCCTGAGACACTGTGTAACTAAAGACCATCCTTGAATGTGTTCCTCATTCCTCCTGGGTCTTTCTCCTCTGTAATTACAGTCATGATAGAGACCAGTGTACCCTCACTCATCCACACACCAGGGCTACACACTGGATAACAATTCACTGTCTATCAACTGTGAAGAGCTACACTTCTGAGGATTCAGTTTCCTTTAATGGGCTGGCCACTTAGATTTTGACCATGCTCCAGTGGGTGTTTATATGGGCAACATATCCTGGACTTGGAGGGTTTTTGTTTTGGGGTTTTGAGGGGGTGTTGCTGTGGTTGTTATTGTTGCAGGAGAAATGCAATGGTGGGAGGGTGGATCTGGGAAGAATGGGAAGTGAGTGTGATCAGGGAGCACTGTATGAAATTTCCAAATAATTTATAATAATCCTAAACTGGGGGAAAAATTCACCTTCTACTTTTTGTTTTGGTGATTTCTAAACAAAACAAAACAAAAAGTAGGTTAACATGGAAATCAAAAACACAACTCTCACAGTGGGGATGTACAGGAATAGGCGATAACCTGGACTGCTTAGGTTCATGGGACTTTCCTGAGGAAGTTGGACCTCAGCAGGTGCTGATGGAGAGATTACTGAGAGCCAAGAGAACAATGGTGTGTTCAAGATACAGAGCATAAAGAAAACAGGACTGTGACTTACAGCACAGCACAAACAGTAGGTGGGCTTTGTGCAAACACTTCTGCACTAGGACACATTCCTGGGGAATGGGGGAGTCAGGGGACACACTTCTGTGAAGCAAAGGGCAGCATTTGCTGGCTTCACACTGAAACTGCCTACCCAGGCTTTAGGCCAGGTTGCCTGGACCAAGTAACTGTGTATTCCAGCCCCTCCTTTTGCTTCATCTTTCAGTGTCTTTACAAGAACTATTACCATGAGTGGGAACAGAATCCTGGTACTGAGTAGAAATGATAAAACCTTTCAAATAGTCCTAATAAAAAAACAGAAGTGGAAGGCCTAGCAGGAAGGACCCATGACATGCCTGACAGAAGTGGGTTCCTTGACAGCAGGGTTCCTATTAGTTGTTTGTTATCAACTGATTCCTCACATTGGCTACTAAAGTGTCAGACCACAAAGTACAGACTTTTCAACTCTTCTCCTCATAGTAACACACACATACACACACACAGAAACTGGACTTACCAATAGTTTTGATATTAGGATTTTAAAAACCGATTGAGGAAGTTGCAAGTTAAGTATCAAAAGAATGAAAGAGGGAAGGAATAAAATCTACATTTTAAAATGTCTGGGACTTAGTAGGACATAGTAGCCTTAGCATACATGAGGAGCAGCAATCTATGCCCAGAAATCAAATAAGTAAATAAATAAATAAATAAACAAACAAACAAACAAAAAACAAATAATAAAACTACATGAATTTTCTATTTTTAAAGGAAACCATGCCTCTAGTGGACCTACATTTGGCTTGATATATCTATTTATGATATTATTTTTCATTGTGTTTTTCTCTTTAGAAACAGATTCTCAAGCATAAGAATGGTTTCTTTATCATGCAACCTTATTTCTCTAATCAGAAAAACATAGCATACCTTAAAAACTTCTAGGTTATTATCTCAACCGATAACCATACTCTTAAAAAGAGACAGGTAGGCAACACTGACTCTTAGAGAAAGAACCAGTTTGCAGTAAGAGACCTGTATTAAATGCCTTGCCATGACAGATAGGATTAGCAAATGGAAAGGATCATTCAGACCATGAGGAATATTTCCTGACATAATATTGGAAAAGCTGCATCTCTGGCTATTAGACGCAATGGTAAGACAGCAAACGACCAAGCATAACACAGTTGGTTCTTAATTCTTAATTAAATTATGCTATAGTTAAGGATAATACTGCTTAGAGCCAGTTTTAAGGGTCCTTCCACAGCTGATAAAATCAGAGGTTCGTCTTTAGTAGAGACACAGTGAAAAGTATGGGTATCACAGATACCGTACTGGACAGTTCTCTAATGAGAAGTAATTGATTTTGTTGCTTCTGTCGAAAAAAGAAACATACCTATGCAGTACGGAAATGCATCCTCCCAATCAACAGGAGGATTTTCTGTATTTCCTCCTACCGAAAGAGTACAGAAAGTGGAGGATACGCCAACTAGCTTGTACCTAAAGGAGAAGGGAAGAAAGGCTATTATATTCACAGACAGAAATCTTATCTTTTAAATTCTCCAGAACTTCATTTTAAAAGGGTTATTCCACCAGAAGATGGAGACAAAAATGACAGTTTTGATCAGCATCTCGATGGAAATTTAAAAAGAAAAAAAATGACTTCCTTGTTCTACATGAAGAACAAAAGAAGCCCTAAGAACCTTCTCTTAGGAAGCCATTTCTACACTACACTTTTGTCTTAGCCCGTGATGTAACAGTTTATTTGCCTATAGTAAACTGAGATACAAATTAATACTTAAATTGGTTTAAAATGAGTTTGATTTCTAACACTTTAAGGATTGTTATTTTTGTATATTCAACATATTTCAGTAGTTTTGTCACTAATCACATTTAGAACTGCATATATGTATTGGAATCTAATAATCCTGAGAAATTAGAAGTATAAAAATCTTTCTCTGATCTACATTACTAAGTTTACTTATAACTACTAAGTTTGCTTGCAACACACAACCACAATGCGCTCATGACAAAAGTTCTTTGGGGACAGGTATCTATGTTTTTTTAGGTTTTTTTTTCAGTAGTGTATAGAAAATAGCTTTCATTTTGACATTTACATACATGTACACCGCTGTGTATTGTTCAGACTTACCCCAACTCTCACTTTGAGGGATTGTTTGAGAAGCTACCAACCTGTGACAGCAGGTCACACATCTATCAGTGATCACTGAAGTCCTGATTTCTTTTGTTGTTAATTGAATATAATAGAGTCTTAGAGTGGTGAAACTCACCCTTCGTTGCATGAGAAGGTTATTTCTGAGCCAAATAAAAAGTCAGTTGTTATGGTGATACGACCGTTGTCCAGTTCTCCAGGATGACGGCATGCCTTTTCTAAAAAAGAAAAAAGAAAAAGAACAAGAGAGAGAGAATATAGAAAAAAATTCTAACTGTACTCAATGTTAAAATAGACTATGACAGTAATTATATAAATCATATATACATATACAGATATACATACATTATGAAGAAAGTGAATGGAGAAGAAAAAGTCTAACAGGGAGAGGAAAGGAGGAAATGTCATGGTCTACGTGTAACATGGGAGCAGAGGGAAAGAGGACCTGGGGCCAGGCCCAACAGGAATGTGGAGTGGGACAGTGGAGAGGAGAATGAAAGAGACCCATGTGACGTGGATATATGAAATTATGATGATGAAACATCACTTTTATTTTAACTTAGATAAAATGTAAATAGGGGTGAAAGATAGAGAGAAAGCTGGGCTGATAAAGTGCTTTCCACGTAAGGGCAAGGATCTACCTTTGATCCCCTGGACCCACAGAAGAAATTAAGCATGGTAACAAGCACTTCTCATCCCAGAACTGGGTGGGCAGAGCCCTGAGGCTCACTGGCCAGCCAATGGAACCTCCTTGGGAAGTCCCAGGTCAATGATAGATACTGTCCAAATTTAAGGTGAACTGGGCCTGAAGAATGATACCCAAGGTTGTCACTTGGCCTTCATATGCACTCTCTACAAGTGCATGAACACACAGAAAAACAAACACACATGTCATAGTAAGGACCCTGGGAAATGTCTCAGTTAATAAAATGCTTGTTTAATTGCAGGTGTGAAAACCAGAGTGTGGGTCACCAGACTCCATGGAAACAGGTGCATACAGTGGTACACACCTATACTCTCCCAGTGATAGCAATATGGGAGACAGATCCCTGGAAGCCAGGAGGAGGCAGGAAGAGGACACTTAGTATGCTCTATGAGATGAAGTTCCAGACCAAAGGCACCTATGGTCTGGTACCTAGGGTTACCCTATAATACTCCAAACACAATGTACATCTACTCGTGCATGCACAGTCATGCATACATGCATGAAAAACACACACACAGGTA
>NW_021626321.1:0-3316 GCF_004785775.1 Grammomys surdaster
CTGCTATGTTGGTTTTCTGAGGTGTTGGTGGGATTTTTGTAGCTGGGCCATCTGCTATGTTGGTTTTCTGAGGTGTTGGTGGGATTTCTGTAGATGGGCCACCTGCTGTGTTGGTTTTCTGAGGTATTGGTGGAATTTCCATAGCTGGGACAATTGCTGTGTTGGTTTTCTGAGGTGTTGGTGGTGTGGCTGCTGTAGATGGGATATTTGTTTTGGTAGTTTTATGAGGTTTTGGTGGGATTCTTGTACCTGGAACTATAACTGTAGTGGGTTTCTGAGGCGTTGGTGGGATTCTTGTACCTGGAACTATAACTGCAGTGGGTTTCTGAGCCGTTGTTGGCATACTTGTACTTGGAACTATAACTGTAGTGGGTTTCTGAGGCGTTGAGGAGATTCTTGGAACAGTAACAGTTGGTTTCTTAGTTGTACCCTTGGATTTCTCTATAAAGAAAACAATGTTAAGTTGAAATTTAGCTAGCTCTGGCTGACCACATAAAGCTTCCCTAGCCATTACTTGCTCAATGACTGTTCTTTCTCTCCCCAGAAACACCTAGACAGGACTGTTAGAAATCCTCCCCTTACTACATCTATGATCTGCTGCACCATTTTTTTAATCCATGCATATTAACTGTACACAGCAATGGGTTTCATAAAGCTATGACCTGTAAATATACCACTTGTTTTGACAATAATCATCAGCTTCTTCCTCTCTTTATCATTATTCCTATCCATTTCTCCAAATAGTCTCTTTTTTCATGAAAACCATTATACAAGGTAAAATAAATCAATCTCTGAAAGATGAAGAATGTGTGTTTTCTCTCATTACTGGATCCTAGATTTTATACAACGATATAAAATTATAGATAGATAGATAGATAGATAGATATAGATAGATAGAAGTAGAAGCTATATCATATCCACATGTGACTAAACTAGACTTATACTAATAAAATATTGCATTATTTGCAATATTACTGCATGTTTTTTCTATGTAAAGAAAAAATAGTTAGAATAACATTTCATTATGTGACACATCTCTCAGTTTTCTCTTTAAAAGTTGTCTCTTCCACACACACCAAAGAATGCTTTTATATACAGATGAGAGCAATTACTTTGCCCCTTGTTTTCAGGATGAATTAGTACATCTGTAGGCTTATTCCTACCTGGTTGTCTTTGGGGTCCTTTTACTAACCCCTTTCAGGCAGCCCTAAGTAGGGTTGAACTTCACCAAGTCTTTGACCCTTCTAACATTTGTCTTCTTCATCCAAACACCAAGGCAGGCTAATTAAGTCATTACACTTTGTATGCTCCCTCTGAAACATCACATTACCCCCCCAAAGTTATAGAAGTATGTGCCAATTTTAATACACTAACAAAAACAACAACAACAAAATCCCAGTGCAGATTGCTTGGCACCATTGTAGAGAATGGCTTAGGTAAGTCACTTTCCACATGGCCTGTCCCTTAAGGGACAACAGGTTATGTCTACTAAAGATGCCCCATCCTGCCCTGCCTACCAGATATTATGTTGTAAGTGTTCAGATGGTATATATATATTTTTTCCTGCTTTAAAAGAAAAAGTCTGTCACAGACTACTTATATGAAACAATTCAAAATTCCTGCCACAAAACACAGCACCTGCCAATGCAGTCAAACAGCGAGGGCATGACTAAAGGTAGTGTTGTCTCTATAGAAGCTATTCATTTTAAGGCCTTCATATGGCAGGAAAAATTATATTTTGTTCCACTAAATTCTTATTTGAAATCCAAAGGGTTTGTATACTCCCACTGAGTTTAAATTTCCTGATAATCTCCCTTTTGTTATTGATGCCTAATCTAAATTCCACAGTAGTCAGGAAGAAGGCTGTGAAGGAAACCACCAAGATTGAAGGGCAGCACACAGTCATATTTGGCACATGTGATTTGAAAAAAATCACGTTACGATGTGTTCAGCTCTCCTCTAAAAATCTGCTTAACCCTAACCACTGCTGCTCACTCTCTTCCAATCTTAGTAAGTTTTCTTTTCTTTTTCTTTTAGCTATGGGAATAGGCATGATGATTCTCCCACCTCAACTGTAGATCAGTCTGGTTTTCTATTTAGTCTTCCTGTCTGTTTGTTGATACTAACATTAATCTACTAAACAAGGGACCAGAAGGAGGTGGCCTTCCAAAGCAAACACCCTCTACGGTCATATGTCTAAGGGTTCTGCATTGATTATTCAATAAAGTATGACCTGTCTTTTCACAATGCCTTGGGTGCACGAAAAGTAATTCAGTTTTCTATACACAAAGTTCAGAGTGATCGCCAAGAAATGTTTGCACTCAGGTATCACTTAAGATAGTGTGATAAGGAAGGACAGCAGCACACAGGTCCTAGAACAACAGGCCAATCCTGGGGCTTCACTCCAACTCCCTGCAGCTATCTTACTGCTCTGGTAGAACCTTCCATGCATTCTTAATCTTCCTGGGCTGATAGGGAAGGTGACTTGGCTTCTGGTCTCAGCTGCTGGACAGAGGCACCAACCAGGTGAGCAACAGACCCTTTGCTCTATAGTCCTTTACCATAAAACTCTGCTACAGTGAAAAGAATATCAAAAACTGGAACAACTCCACACCCCTCCCCAGAGCCTACTCAGGGTGTTGGCAATGTTAATAATGAATTACAAGTTGGTCTCAAGAGAGTTCATGGTAGTGAATTCTGATATTCATTTTAAGGAAAGGCACATTGCTGTCTTTTTGTATGTTTGTTTGTTGTTTGTTGATACAGGGTTTGTGTTTCCTTAGTTATCCTGGAACTCACTCTATAAACCAGAATGGCCTTAAACTCCGAGATCCACCTGCCTCTGCCTCCCTAGTGCTAGGATTGAAGGTGTGCACCACCACTGCTCAGTTAACATTGCTGTTTTTGCCAGGAAATCTTTTCATTTAACCCTTGATTTTATCTGTCTTGAAAAACATACACATAGTTCAGTATGCATAAATACATACAAGATTAGAACATGTGTACAGAATGAAGAATATAACAGATTACCTATACACTTGGGTGGTGGACCACTCCATTCTCCTTGATCAGACTTCGCAGTACAAACAATGTGAGTATTTCCAACCAGAGTGAAGCCATTGGAACATGAATAGGCGACCACCTGATTAACTTTGTAAGTGTCACTTTCCTCTTGAATTTTTCCATTGTTGATTTTTGGTGGGACTGGACAAAGAATATCTTAGAAAGAATTAAAGTATTTTATTTTTAATGAAGAAAAACTGATATTGCATTTTTTATAAATAACACTAAAACATGTTAAAAAAATTTTAAGACA
>NW_021626322.1:0-3316 GCF_004785775.1 Grammomys surdaster
CTGCTATGTTGGTTTTCTGAGGTGTTGGTGGGATTTTTGTAGCTGGGCCATCTGCTATGTTGGTTTTCTGAGGTGTTGGTGGGATTTCTGTAGATGGGCCACCTGCTGTGTTGGTTTTCTGAGGTATTGGTGGAATTTCCATAGCTGGGACAATTGCTGTGTTGGTTTTCTGAGGTGTTGGTGGTGTGGCTGCTGTAGATGGGATATTTGTTTTGGTAGTTTTATGAGGTTTTGGTGGGATTCTTGTACCTGGAACTATAACTGTAGTGGGTTTCTGAGGCGTTGGTGGGATTCTTGTACCTGGAACTATAACTGCAGTGGGTTTCTGAGCCGTTGTTGGCATACTTGTACTTGGAACTATAACTGTAGTGGGTTTCTGAGGCGTTGAGGAGATTCTTGGAACAGTAACAGTTGGTTTCTTAGTTGTACCCTTGGATTTCTCTATAAAGAAAACAATGTTAAGTTGAAATTTAGCTAGCTCTGGCTGACCACATAAAGCTTCCCTAGCCATTACTTGCTCAATGACTGTTCTTTCTCTCCCCAGAAACACCTAGACAGGACTGTTAGAAATCCTCCCCTTACTACATCTATGATCTGCTGCACCATTTTTTTAATCCATGCATATTAACTGTACACAGCAATGGGTTTCATAAAGCTATGACCTGTAAATATACCACTTGTTTTGACAATAATCATCAGCTTCTTCCTCTCTTTATCATTATTCCTATCCATTTCTCCAAATAGTCTCTTTTTTCATGAAAACCATTATACAAGGTAAAATAAATCAATCTCTGAAAGATGAAGAATGTGTGTTTTCTCTCATTACTGGATCCTAGATTTTATACAACGATATAAAATTATAGATAGATAGATAGATAGATAGATATAGATAGATAGAAGTAGAAGCTATATCATATCCACATGTGACTAAACTAGACTTATACTAATAAAATATTGCATTATTTGCAATATTACTGCATGTTTTTTCTATGTAAAGAAAAAATAGTTAGAATAACATTTCATTATGTGACACATCTCTCAGTTTTCTCTTTAAAAGTTGTCTCTTCCACACACACCAAAGAATGCTTTTATATACAGATGAGAGCAATTACTTTGCCCCTTGTTTTCAGGATGAATTAGTACATCTGTAGGCTTATTCCTACCTGGTTGTCTTTGGGGTCCTTTTACTAACCCCTTTCAGGCAGCCCTAAGTAGGGTTGAACTTCACCAAGTCTTTGACCCTTCTAACATTTGTCTTCTTCATCCAAACACCAAGGCAGGCTAATTAAGTCATTACACTTTGTATGCTCCCTCTGAAACATCACATTACCCCCCCAAAGTTATAGAAGTATGTGCCAATTTTAATACACTAACAAAAACAACAACAACAAAATCCCAGTGCAGATTGCTTGGCACCATTGTAGAGAATGGCTTAGGTAAGTCACTTTCCACATGGCCTGTCCCTTAAGGGACAACAGGTTATGTCTACTAAAGATGCCCCATCCTGCCCTGCCTACCAGATATTATGTTGTAAGTGTTCAGATGGTATATATATATTTTTTCCTGCTTTAAAAGAAAAAGTCTGTCACAGACTACTTATATGAAACAATTCAAAATTCCTGCCACAAAACACAGCACCTGCCAATGCAGTCAAACAGCGAGGGCATGACTAAAGGTAGTGTTGTCTCTATAGAAGCTATTCATTTTAAGGCCTTCATATGGCAGGAAAAATTATATTTTGTTCCACTAAATTCTTATTTGAAATCCAAAGGGTTTGTATACTCCCACTGAGTTTAAATTTCCTGATAATCTCCCTTTTGTTATTGATGCCTAATCTAAATTCCACAGTAGTCAGGAAGAAGGCTGTGAAGGAAACCACCAAGATTGAAGGGCAGCACACAGTCATATTTGGCACATGTGATTTGAAAAAAATCACGTTACGATGTGTTCAGCTCTCCTCTAAAAATCTGCTTAACCCTAACCACTGCTGCTCACTCTCTTCCAATCTTAGTAAGTTTTCTTTTCTTTTTCTTTTAGCTATGGGAATAGGCATGATGATTCTCCCACCTCAACTGTAGATCAGTCTGGTTTTCTATTTAGTCTTCCTGTCTGTTTATTGATACTAACATTAATCTACTAAACAAGGGACCAGAAGGAGGTGGCCTTCCAAAGCAAACACCCTCTACGGTCATATGTCTAAGGGTTCTGCATTGATTATTCAATAAAGTATGACCTGTCTTTTCACAATGCCTTGGGTGCACGAAAAGTAATTCAGTTTTCTATACACAAAGTTCAGAGTGATCGCCAAGAAATGTTTGCACTCAGGTATCACTTAAGATAGTGTGATAAGGAAGGACAGCAGCACACAGGTCCTAGAACAACAGGCCAATCCTGGGGCTTCACTCCAACTCCCTGCAGCTATCTTACTGCTCTGGTAGAACCTTCCATGCATTCTTAATCTTCCTGGGCTGATAGGGAAGGTGACTTGGCTTCTGGTCTCAGCTGCTGGACAGAGGCACCAACCAGGTGAGCAACAGACCCTTTGCTCTATAGTCCTTTACCATAAAACTCTGCTACAGTGAAAAGAATATCAAAAACTGGAACAACTCCACACCCCTCCCCAGAGCCTACTCAGGGTGTTGGCAATGTTAATAATGAATTACAAGTTGGTCTCAAGAGAGTTCATGGTAGTGAATTCTGATATTCATTTTAAGGAAAGGCACATTGCTGTCTTTTTGTATGTTTGTTTGTTGTTTGTTGATACAGGGTTTGTGTTTCCTTAGTTATCCTGGAACTCACTCTATAAACCAGAATGGCCTTAAACTCCGAGATCCACCTGCCTCTGCCTCCCTAGTGCTAGGATTGAAGGTGTGCACCACCACTGCTCAGTTAACATTGCTGTTTTTGCCAGGAAATCTTTTCATTTAACCCTTGATTTTATCTGTCTTGAAAAACATACACATAGTTCAGTATGCATAAATACATACAAGATTAGAACATGTGTACAGAATGAAGAATATAACAGATTACCTATACACTTGGGTGGTGGACCACTCCATTCTCCTTGATCAGACTTCGCAGTACAAACAATGTGAGTATTTCCAACCAGAGTGAAGCCATTGGAACATGAATAGGCGACCACCTGATTAACTTTGTAAGTGTCACTTTCCTCTTGAATTTTTCCATTGTTGATTTTTGGTGGGACTGGACAAAGAATATCTTAGAAAGAATTAAAGTATTTTATTTTTAATGAAGAAAAACTGATATTGCATTTTTTATAAATAACACTAAAACATGTTAAAAAAATTTTAAGACA
>NW_021626323.1:0-3394 GCF_004785775.1 Grammomys surdaster
GAGGTACTGGTGGAATTTCTGTAGCTGGGCCATCTGCTGTGTTGGTTCCCTGAGGTGTTGGTTGTATTTCTAAAGCTGGGACATCTGCTGTGTTGGTTTTCTGAGGTGTTGGTGGGATTTCTGTAGCTGGGCCATCTGCTGTATTGGTTGTCTGAGGTGTTGGTGGGGCTGCTATACATGGGATATTTGCTTTGGTAGGTATATAAGGTTTTACTGGGATTCTTGTACCTGGAACTATAACTGTAGTGGATTTCTGAGGCGTTGGTGGGATTCTTGTACTTAGAATATTAAAAGTAGTGGATTTCGGAGGTGTTGTGAAGATTCTTGTGGTTTGAATATTAACTGTAGTAGGTTTCTGAGGCGTTGAGGAGATTCTTGGAACAGTAACAGTTGGTTTCTTAGTTGTAGCCTTGGATTTCTCTATAAAGAAAACAATGTTAAGTTGAAATTTAGCTAACTCTGGCTGACCACATAAAGCTTCCCTAGCCATTACTTGCTCAATGACTGTTCTTTCTCTCCCCAGAAACACCTAGACAGGACTGTTAGAAACTCTGCCCTTACTACATCTCTGATCTGCTGCACCATTTTTTTTATCCATGCATATTAATTGTACACAGCAATGAGTTTCATAAAGCTATGTCTTTTAAATATAACATCTGTTTTGACAATAATCAACTTCTCCCTCTCTTTATTATTATTCCTATCCATTTCTTCAAACAATCTCATTTCTTATGAAAACCATTATACAAGGTAAGATAAATCAATGTCTGAAAGATGAAGAATGGGTGTTTTCTCTAATTACTGGATCCTAGATTTTATACAGCGATATAAAATCATACATATATATGGTGAAAGTAGAAGCTACATCATATCCATACGCGACTAAACAAGATTTATACTAATAAAATTTCGCATTATGTGCAGTATTATTGCATATGTGTTTTTCTATGTAAAGAAAAAATAGAATAACATTCCATTATGTGACACATCTCTCAATTTTCCCTTTAAAAACTGTCTCTTAAACTCACACTAAAGAATGTTTTTATATACAGATGAGAGCAGTTACTTTGCCCCTTGTCTTCCAGATGAGCTAGTGAATCTGTAGGCTTATTTCCTGCTGGTTGTCTTTGGGCTGCTTTTACTAACCCTTTCAGGCAGTCCTAAGTAGAGTTGAACTTCACCAAGTCTTTGACCCTTCTAACATTTGTCTTCTTCATCCAAACATCAAGGCAGGCTAATTAAGTCATTACACTTTGTATGCTCCCTCTGAAACATCACATTACCCCCCCCTCAAAGTTATAGAAGTATGTGACAATTTTAATACACTAACAACAACAACAACAAAATCCCAGTGCAGATTGCTTGGCACCATTGTAGAGAATGGCTTAGGTAAGTCACTTTCCACATGGCCTGTCCCTTAAGGGACAACAGGTTATGTCTACTAAAGATGCCCCGCCCTGCCCTGCCTACCAGATATTATGTTGTAAGTGTTCAGATGGTATATATATATTTTTTCCTGCTTTAAAAGAAAAAGTCTGTCACAGACTACTTATATGAAACAATTCAAAATTCCTGCCACAAAACACAGCACCTGCCAATGCAAGAAAACAGCGAGGGCATGACTAAAGTTAGTGTTGTCTCTATAGAAGCTATTCATTTTAAGGCCTTCATATGGCAGGAAAAATTATCCTTTGTTCCATTAAATTCTTATTTGAAATCCAAAGGGTTTGTATACTCCCACTGAGTTTAAATTTCCTGATAATCTCCCTTTTGTTATTGATGCCTAATCTAAATTCCACAGTAGTCAGGAAGAAGGCTTTGAAGGAAACCACCAAGGTTTAAGGGCAACAGTCAGTCACTTTTGGCAGATGTGACTTGAAAAAGATCACATGTTATGATGGGTTCAGCTCTCCTCTAAAAATCTGCTTAACCCTAACCACTGCTGCTCACTCTCTTCCAATCTTAATAAGTTCTTTTCTTCTCTTTTCTTTTAGCTATGGGTAGATATGATGAATTCCCAGACCTCAACTCTAGATAGTCTGGTTTTTTGTTTGTTTGTTTGTTTGTTTGTTTGGGTTTTTTTTTTACACCTTCCTGTCCATTTTGTCGATACTAACATTAATCTACTACACAAGGTACCAGAAGCAGGTGGCCTTCCAAAGCAAACACCATCTATGGTCACATGTCTAAGGGTTCTGTGATGATCATTCAATAAAGTATGACCTGTCTTTTCACAGTGCCTTGGGTGCATGGAAAGTAATTCAGTTTTGTAAACATAAAGTTCAGAGTGAGCACCAAGAAGTGTATGCACTCAGGTATCACTGTAGATAGTGTGATAAGGAAGGATAGCAACACACAGGTCCTAGAACAACAGGCCAATCCTGGGGTTTCACTCCAGCTCCCTGCAGCTATCCTACTGCTCTGGTAGAACCTTCTATGCATTCCTAATCTTCCTGGGCTTGATGGGGAAGTTGACTTGGCTTCTGGTCTCAGCTGTTGGGGTTAGGCACCACCCAGGGGAGCAACAGACCCTTTGCTCTATGGTCCTTTACCTTAAAACTCAGACTATGAGCCGGGCGGAGGTGGCACACGCCTTTAATCCCAGCACTTGGGAGGCAGAGGCAGGCGGATTTCTGAGTTCGAGGCCAGCCTGGTCTACAGAGTGAATTCCAGGACAGCCAGAACTACACAGAGAAACCCTGTCTCGAAAAACAAAACAAAACAGAAAAAACAAACAAAAAACAAAACAAACAAACAAACAAAAACTCAGACTATGGTCCCTTACTCAAAACTACACCCCTCCCCAGAGTCTACTCAGGGTGTTAGCAATGTTAATAATGAGTTACAAGTTGGTCTCAAAAGAGTTCATGGTAGTGAATTCTGATATTCATTTTAAGGAAAGACACATTGCTGTCTTTGTTTGTTTGTTTGTTTGTTTGTTGTTTGTTGATACAGGGTTTGTGTTTCCTTAGTTATCCTGGAACTCACTCTATAGACCAGAATGGCCTTAAACTCAGAGATCCACCTGCCTCTGCCTCCCTAGTGCTAGGATTAAAGGTGTGCACCACCACTGCTCAATTTACATTGCTGTTTTTGCCAGGAAATCTTTTCATTTAACCCTTGAATTTACATGTCTTGAAAACCATACAAATAGTTCAGTATGCATAAATACATACAAGATTAGAACATGTGTAAAGAATGAAGAATATAACAGATTACCTATACACTTGGGTGGTGGACCACTCCATTCTCCTTGATCAGACTTCGAAGTACAAACAATGTAAGTATTTCCAACCAGAGTGAAGCCTTTGGAACATGAATAGGTGACCACCTGATTAACTTTGTAAGTGTCACTTTCCTCTTGAATTTTTCCATTGTTGATTTTTGGTGGGTC
>NW_021626324.1:0-3394 GCF_004785775.1 Grammomys surdaster
GAGGTACTGGTGGAATTTCTGTAGCTGGGCCATCTGCTGTGTTGGTTCCCTGAGGTGTTGGTTGTATTTCTAAAGCTGGGACATCTGCTGTGTTGGTTTTCTGAGGTGTTGGTGGGATTTCTGTAGCTGGGCCATCTGCTGTATTGGTTGTCTGAGGTGTTGGTGGGGCTGCTATACATGGGATATTTGCTTTGGTAGGTATATAAGGTTTTACTGGGATTCTTGTACCTGGAACTATAACTGTAGTGGATTTCTGAGGCGTTGGTGGGATTCTTGTACTTAGAATATTAAAAGTAGTGGATTTCGGAGGTGTTGTGAAGATTCTTGTGGTTTGAATATTAACTGTAGTAGGTTTCTGAGGCGTTGAGGAGATTCTTGGAACAGTAACAGTTGGTTTCTTAGTTGTAGCCTTGGATTTCTCTATAAAGAAAACAATGTTAAGTTGAAATTTAGCTAACTCTGGCTGACCACATAAAGCTTCCGTAGCCATTACTTGCTCAATGACTGTTCTTTCGCTCCCCAGAAACACCTAGACAGGACTGTTAGAAACTCTGCCCTTACTACATCTCTGATCTGCTGCACCATTTTTTTTATCCATGCATATTAATTGTACACAGCAATGAGTTTCATAAAGCTATGTCTTTTAAATATAACATCTGTTTTGACAATAATCAACTTCTCCCTCTCTTTATTATTATTCCTATCCATTTCTTCAAACAATCTCATTTCTTATGAAAACCATTATACAAGGTAAGATAAATCAATGTCTGAAAGATGAAGAATGGGTGTTTTCTCTAATTACTGGATCCTAGATTTTATACAGCGATATAAAATCATACATATATATGGTGAAAGTAGAAGCTACATCATATCCATACGCGACTAAACAAGATTTATACTAATAAAATTTCGCATTATGTGCAGTATTATTGCATATGTGTTTTTCTATGTAAAGAAAAAATAGAATAACATTCCATTATGTGACACATCTCTCAATTTTCCCTTTAAAAACTGTCTCTTAAACTCACACTAAAGAATGTTTTTATATACAGATGAGAGCAGTTACTTTGCCCCTTGTCTTCCAGATGAGCTAGTGAATCTGTAGGCTTATTTCCTGCTGGTTGTCTTTGGGCTGCTTTTACTAACCCTTTCAGGCAGTCCTAAGTAGAGTTGAACTTCACCAAGTCTTTGACCCTTCTAACATTTGTCTTCTTCATCCAAACATCAAGGCAGGCTAATTAAGTCATTACACTTTGTATCCTCCCTCTGAAACATCACATTACCCCCCCCTCAAAGTTATAGAAGTATGTGACAATTTTAATACACTAACAACAACAACAACAAAATCCCAGTGCAGATTGCTTGGCACCATTGTAGAGAATGGCTTAGGTAAGTCACTTTCCACATGGCCTGTCCCTTAAGGGACAACAGGTTATGTCTACTAAAGATGCCCCGCCCTGCCCTGCCTACCAGATATTATGTTGTAAGTGTTCAGATGGTATATATATATTTTTTCCTGCTTTAAAAGAAAAAGTCTGTCACAGACTACTTATATGAAACAATTCAAAATTCCTGCCACAAAACACAGCACCTGCCAATGCAAGAAAACAGCGAGGGCATGACTAAAGTTAGTGTTGTCTCTATAGAAGCTATTCATTTTAAGGCCTTCATATGGCAGGAAAAATTATCCTTTGTTCCATTAAATTCTTATTTGAAATCCAAAGGGTTTGTATACTCCCACTGAGTTTAAATTTCCTGATAATCTCCCTTTTGTTATTGATGCCTAATCTAAATTCCACAGTAGTCAGGAAGAAGGCTTTGAAGGAAACCACCAAGGTTTAAGGGCAACAGTCAGTCACTTTTGGCAGATGTGACTTGAAAAAGATCACATGTTATGATGGGTTCAGCTCTCCTCTAAAAATCTGCTTAACCCTAACCACTGCTGCTCACTCTCTTCCAATCTTAATAAGTTCTTTTCTTCTCTTTTCTTTTAGCTATGGGTAGATATGATGAATTCCCAGACCTCAACTCTAGATAGTCTGGTTTTTTGTTTGTTTGTTTGTTTGTTTGTTTGGGTTTTTTTTTTACACCTTCCTGTCCATTTTGTCGATACTAACATTAATCTACTACACAAGGTACCAGAAGCAGGTGGCCTTCCAAAGCAAACACCATCTATGGTCACATGTCTAAGGGTTCTGTGATGATCATTCAATAAAGTATGACCTGTCTTTTCACAGTGCCTTGGGTGCATGGAAAGTAATTCAGTTTTGTAAACATAAAGTTCAGAGTGAGCACCAAGAAGTGTATGCACTCAGGTATCACTGTAGATAGTGTGATAAGGAAGGATAGCAACACACAGGTCCTAGAACAACAGGCCAATCCTGGGGTTTCACTCCAGCTCCCTGCAGCTATCCTACTGCTCTGGTAGAACCTTCTATGCATTCCTAATCTTCCTGGGCTTGATGGGGAAGTTGACTTGGCTTCTGGTCTCAGCTGTTGGGGTTAGGCACCACCCAGGGGAGCAACAGACCCTTTGCTCTATGGTCCTTTACCTTAAAACTCAGACTATGAGCCGGGCGGAGGTGGCACACGCCTTTAATCCCAGCACTTGGGAGGCAGAGGCAGGCGGATTTCTGAGTTCGAGGCCAGCCTGGTCTACAGAGTGAATTCCAGGACAGCCAGAACTACACAGAGAAACCCTGTCTCGAAAAACAAAACAAAACAGAAAAAACAAACAAAAAACAAAACAAACAAACAAACAAAAACTCAGACTATGGTCCCTTACTCAAAACTACACCCCTCCCCAGAGTCTACTCAGGGTGTTAGCAATGTTAATAATGAGTTACAAGTTGGTCTCAAAAGAGTTCATGGTAGTGAATTCTGATATTCATTTTAAGGAAAGACACATTGCTGTCTTTGTTTGTTTGTTTGTTTGTTTGTTGTTTGTTGATACAGGGTTTGTGTTTCCTTAGTTATCCTGGAACTCACTCTATAGACCAGAATGGCCTTAAACTCAGAGATCCACCTGCCTCTGCCTCCCTAGTGCTAGGATTAAAGGTGTGCACCACCACTGCTCAATTTACATTGCTGTTTTTGCCAGGAAATCTTTTCATTTAACCCTTGAATTTACATGTCTTGAAAACCATACAAATAGTTCAGTATGCATAAATACATACAAGATTAGAACATGTGTAAAGAATGAAGAATATAACAGATTACCTATACACTTGGGTGGTGGACCACTCCATTCTCCTTGATCAGACTTCGAAGTACAAACAATGTAAGTATTTCCAACCAGAGTGAAGCCTTTGGAACATGAATAGGTGACCACCTGATTAACTTTGTAAGTGTCACTTTCCTCTTGAATTTTTCCATTGTTGATTTTTGGTGGGTC
>NW_021626325.1:0-15799 GCF_004785775.1 Grammomys surdaster
ACACACACATATACACATCCACACGTACATACACACATATGCACACACATACATACACATACACACATGCATACACACATACATACACATACACACACATATACACACACGTACACACATACACACACACATACACATATACATACACATACATACATACACATACATACATACATATATCACACACACATACACACAGAGCCACATATACACACATGTACACACATACATACACACACATATACACATACACATGCACATATACACATGCATACACACATACATACATATATGACACACGCATACACACAGAGCCATACATACATACACATACACACATATACACACATACATACACATACACACACGCATACACACATACATACACATACACACACACATACACACACACATACATACACATGTATACACACACACACACACAGAGCCATACATACATACACATACACACATATACACACATACATACACATACACACATGCATACACACATACATACACATACACACACACATACACACACACATACATACACATGCATACACACACACACACACACACACACATATATATATATACACACACACACACACACACACACACACACACACACAGACATACACACTCTTCCAGGATGCTCCACCAACTTTATGACTTTTTTTAACCCATCAAGTATGTTTTTATTATGCAGTCTTGAGTACGTGAGCATCCACTAGAGCTTGGTTGACCAACAGCAGCCCACACCCTTAAAGAAAACTGACTTTTGGTCTCCCACGGCTCTCAGGACCTTTTGGCTAGGACTTCACACCCACATCCTTTCTCCAGGCTGAGAATTGTATGTGACGTGAGCTTGCACAGGTCTCGAGCATGCTGGGACAGCTGCTATGAATTCACATGTGCAGCTGCCCTACTGTGTCCTTGGGATGCTGACACTGACCTCAGATACAGACAAGCCAGACTTGTGTGCTTCAGCTATACCCAATGTAGTGAAACTAACTAGCTGTCCTGTCCCTGACCATCCCATGGATTTCAGACCTAAAGTCTGTCCCTCTAAGTGTGGCTGCCTCTACTTCATCCAATCAGGTCAACCTAAGGGATTCCTTCAAGACGGTGGGACCAAGCCGAGAAAAGAGCCGACTCTTTGATACTCAACCTCAGAAGGCCATGCTAAAACTGAAAGATGCCACCAAAACACAAACCAGTTCCTCTCTGTAAACTGGAAGATGGGGCTCGCCAGATGACAATATTTTGGGGGACAATTTCTGGCATTGGAAGGGGTTGGTTATAGCATCTAATCACTAATATCTGCTAAGCCATCCTCCTGGCTCCCCCACTAACCAACAAAGTCAGACACTGTGTGTTCACATGGCAAAGAAAGAAACCGAGGCACAATCAGTTAAAGTAACTCTCCAAGATCGCTCAGTCAGTGCACCACTGAGAGGAGATGAAGCCCCTGGGAGCCAAAATGGTATCTTAGAAAGAGCTAGGATGCCTTCTCCTGTTTCCACCCCAGTTCATACCAGTTCCATCCCACTCTCCTCTTAACTACTTTATTCTTTATTTCTGGAAATGAATCTCAGCATAAAAGTGACTTATTTTCTTTTTTTTCCTCCAATCACATTTTTTTCTCAGACTCAACAGATTCCCTTTAGGTAAAGATGGGCCTCGGATTTTTCTTTTTCCTTTGTGTGCTCCAGACTAGAAACAGATACCAGACACAATCAGTCACAAGAAAGAGAGGGGATTTAGACTTTACTTCTCCGTTAAAAATGGGTTGTAAGTCAGATCAGTTATTAGCAGAGAATAGTTTCTCAAGTCAGAGATTTGAGGAAAGAAATAGAAACGGTTTTGTCTGAGATGAAAATATTGGGCACAAACCTCCATGAAGCCTGTGTCTAGTGGGCAGAGGGGAGTAGGAACCAGATAGCCTGAGTGCAGAGCTGGAACTGACTGTTGCTGCCATGGTCCCAGTCAGGACCTCTTGGAGATGCTCATTCTTGGGCCCATCCCAGGTACAAGGAATGGAAATTCCTGCAGGGGAAACCCAGAGGTCAAGGTTTTAATGACATATTCAGCCGATACTTTACAATTAAATGTTTGTTTGTTTTGTAGGTGTAGGGGTCTGTGTGTGTGTGTGTGTGTGTGTGTGTGTGTGTGTGTGACTGAGTGTGTGCTGGTGAGTATATAACGTGTGCACGTAGAAGCAGGTGTCAGTCTCAAGTGTCATTACTCCAGAGTCATCATCTTTATTACTTGAAACAGAGTCTCTCACTGAGCTTGGAGTGCGCCTAGTTGGCTAGACTGTTGAGCCTCAGCAAGTATACAAACCTCCCTGTCCCCTCAGTGCTGAGACAACAAGTATGTACTGCCACACCTGGCTCTTTATGTAAGTGATGAGGACTGAACTCTGGTCCTTTGGTTGCACAGCAGGTACCAACCAACAAACAAACATTTCATTGTAAAGTATCAGCTGCATAAATCATTAAAACCTTGACCTCTGCGTTCCCTCTGCAAGGATTTTCATTTCTTGTATCTGGGATGGCATTTTACCAACTGAGACTTTTCCAGTCCCTGTAGTTGATTCCTACACACACTAAAGCTCTCTCTAAAGGGTTCTTCCTCCATTGCCTCATTTGAACACTGGCTCTGGATTTGAACCTTCTAGAGTAGAAGAGATGGGCTTGCACCGTCCACCGTGAGTATTTGTTATGGTTGCTTTTCTTATTTATTTTTATGATTTATTATTTGTTACTCCATTTTTATAAGAATTAATTTATTTTATGTACATGGTGTTTTGCCTGTGCATAGCATTGCATGCAGTGTCCAAGGATGTGAGTTCCCCTGGAACTGGAGTTACACACGATAGTAGGTTCTGGGAACTGAATATGGGTCTTCTGCAAGAGCACCCAGTGCTCTTAACCACTGATCCATCTCTCCAAACCCTATTTCATTTTTTTTAATTGTATTACCTAACATTATCGTCATCATCATTAAGATATCTATGCAATATCTCCATTTCCCTCAAGATAGACTATAACACCTTGCTACCACCATGTCAAAAAATATAAAGATGATACTAACGTAAGTCTCACAGTCCCTTAGTACAAAATCCTTGGGACAGGCCCTGAACAAGCACAAACAGCTCTATGACCCAAGAGGAGTAGTGGTCTTTGGTTTGGTTCATTTCCTGATGTTGAGTTACTTAACCATGACCTGGTAAATGAGTTGAAAGCCAGATTCTCTCAGTAGGCTTTCCCTATCTTGGGACTTAGATCTGTCTTCCCCATGTCTCAGGGAGTCTAGAGGGCAATAGTGAAGCCCAGGGTAAGAGATGAGGTATGTCCCCAAAGGCAAAGCCACCACATGGCAGCAGATCTCCATGTCATAGCATCTCAGTGAAGGCCCTTCCTACCCTAGGTCATGCACTTGAGGATGTCACTGTTCAGTTTAGAATCACAGCAAGGCTGCTGTCTTCTTAGAAGGCAGCATTTTCTCCCTTTATCCTACAGAATAAATATCCCATCCTGGAACAACCTCAGTCGGGATTTAAAACTGTGTACTTCAACACTAATAGATCTTGTGGGTCCTTATATAGAGAAGTAGATCGGACACCACAGAGTTGTGTGTGTGTGTGTGTGTGTGTGTGTGTAGGCAAGTGTGTGCACATGCATGGATATATGTTCACGTGAAGCCAGAGCACTACCTTTGGTGTTTTCCTCGGTCACTCCCCATTTTGATACGACATCTTCCACTTTTACCTGGAACTCACCAATTCAGCTAGGCTGGCTTGACAGGGAGCCCCGAGGATAACCCATGTCTATTGCTCTAGAGTTGGGATCACAAGCACAGGCTATCACACTTGGCTTGAGGGTAGAGGCAGAGCAAAAGTGTTGAACGGGAGCTCAGGTCTTCCTGCTTGCAAACAAGGACTTTACCAATCAAGGATTCTCCACAGCCTGAGCTTCTGTTTTTGTTGTTGTTTGTTTTGTTGTTGTTGTTGTTTTGTTATTTTAAGCCTTTGTGTCCTCTGCATAATTCCAGTGCTCAAGTCTCTTTAAATACATGAACACTCTTATTTCCACTCCATCCAGAATGTTCTATTATTACGACTCCTTGTTGTACCCATTCTCCAGCTTGCATCTGCTACCTTTCACTTCTAGCATCTTTCTTACTGGTAAAGTGTGTAAATTTCTTATTGTTTATCTTCTACAAAAGATATGTATACTTTTGCTTTCCATTTAAATCCACCAGAGTGTTATTTAAAGCCTAAGTTTGAGACTGTGTTGCTGAGTCATCATTTTCCCTGTTGTCGTCATTGTCTTCTTCTTCTTCTTCTTCCTCCTCCTCCTCTTCTTCTTCTTCTTCTCCTTCTTCTTCTTCTCCTCCTCCTCATCCTCCTCCTTCTTCTTTTTATTTCTCCTCCTCTTCTCCTTCTTTTTTCTTGTTTTTCTTCTTCTTCTTTTTCTTCTTTTTATTCCTCCTCCTCCTCTTCTCCTTCTCCTTCTTTCTTCTTGTTTTTCTTCTTTTTCTTTTTTCTTTTTATTTCTCCTCCTCCTCCTCCTCCTCCTCCTCCTCCTCCTCCTCCTCCTCCTCTTCTTCTTCTTCTTCTTCTTCTTCTTCTTCTTCTTCTTCTTCTTCTCCTTCTTCTTCAGAGACCCTAGACCCATAGCAAATAGTCTTCATATCACTAGCATTATACAAACCTGGGCTTCACTCCTGCCTCATACCTGCTGTGGCTTTGATTTCTCACAGGAGCTATTTTTCACTACTCACAGTCCAAGGCAAAAGACAACTTTCCTTACTGTGTCTCTTGATAGTTTTATGGCTATATCAACCGCCATGCAAGGCCCAGAGAACATTGCAGAAGAAGAAGTGGAAAGAATATAAGAGTTAGAGGATGGGAAGGGTGCTGTGAAATGCTGCCTTCTGGACATGGCTTAACTGTAGCACACATGACATCACAGCAGCCGCAGCTGCCTGCATGAGACCTGCACATCATCAAGGCAGTCACAAACTGTAGCATGGACTGGGCAGGGGCTTCTAAAGCTCTTTGGGCAGAGAAGCTAATGGCAGTTGATGGATGCTGGGTAAAGAAGAGTCATTTTTCTTTCAGGGAGGTTCTCCATGCCCCAGTGGGTGATCTGACTCCCCTGTATATGTGCCATATGGATAGACAGACAGACAGACAGACAGACAGACAGATGATAGATAAGATAGATAATACATACATAGTTACAAACATAGATACATAAATGATGGAAAATATATGTATATATGTATGTAAGATGGATGGATGGATGGATGGATGGATGGATGGATGAATGGATGGGTGGATGGAATTGAACTCATGTTCAATTAATGGTTTATACTTTTTTAAAAAGACTTGAAGTTGGGAGGGAGATATGTTGGGAGAAGGGAGTTGAGGATTGAGGAGAGGAAATGGAGATATGACCAACATACACTCTAGAAGAACTATTTAAGGGTTCCTATTTTGTGCTGAGATCTACTTTTAGTTCACACCACATGTGTACTTGGAGCTACATCTGTGTTTGCAGTGTGAGTAGAGGGCAGATCCTAGAATGCTTGATCAGTGTCCTTGAAGAACACCATAGTATCAGCAAGCAGAATCCTTGCTATGAACACCTAGGCCTCCCCTTTGGCTTGAGTTTATGGTAGCTTTTCAAAGCTAAGTGCCTTCTTTCCTTCCACTTTACCTGCTTTGACGTTTTGGCTCATGATTTAATGACTACAGAACAACCACGAATATTCCAGAATCATGACCATGTTCAAAAGGGATATGACCACCTGTCCATATTGAGGCTTTCCTGCCTGAAAGGCAAAAAATGTTCTCTTGGTTTCATTGACTTCTTGTCTCTTATTGGTGATAACTGTGCACCTCTCACAGCAAAGGAGCCTGGGAAAAATGAACTTTAAGATGTGGTCATTGCTGACTTTGCAGAATAGGTTTCTACTGGCAGAAAAGGGATGACAGGGTGGTATGAAGAAAATTAATGGTGTCCACCATGAGCCAAATGTGCATTTAAAATCCCAACATGACATTTATTTAACTCAGAGCATTATATTAAAGGATTGAGAGCTGAAAAAGAAGGAAATGGTGATGTTGATGATGAAGGTGATTACGAAGGTGGTGAGAATGATGGAGCTGGTGACGATGCAGGTGCCAATGATGATGGTGATGGTGATGATGATGATGATGATGGTGATGATGATGGTGAAGATGATGATGATGATGATGATGAGGAGGAGGAGGAGGAGGAGGAGGAGGAGGAAGAGGTGGTGGTAGTAGTGATTATGATGGTAATGATGGTATTGATAATGGTGATGATGATGATGTGGTGGTGACCATGATGTGATGATGGTGATGATGGTGATTAATTTCATCAATGTCTTAGTCTATAGTTACATGAGATAGTTTATCATAAGAATGGAATGCATTAAATTAATAAATGCAAACCTACATATGAGGGTCAAGAATTAGGATCTAGATTACTTTAAGAATGCGATATCCTTTCTAGATATTTGAGCAAGAAGGCCTTATAAATGAAGAACATTCTGTCCTTGCTAATGAGGACTTTGCTACAAAACAAACAAACAAACAAAAAAATAGCATATGTACCCAGGGATAGAGATAAATAAACAGATGATAGATAGATAGATAGATAGATAGATAGATAGATAGATAGATTGATAGATTGATAGAAGATGAATGGATAGATGGATGGATAGACTGATTGATCTACAAATACATACACATACATTAACCAAAATCATGACAGTGAAGGGAGACGATAGATAATAGGTGAATAAAGATGAAACTCTGGAACAGCTGATCTGGGTTGGGTCAGAGCTCTTAGTAAGACAAAATTAGAAAATAGTGTGAGAGTCCCACTTCATGTCATTTGCTATTTAAACTATCTCATTCTGCTTAAGTTGAATAAATTCTAAACAGCACTCAGCTTTCATGTGTCGTACACCAGCTCCTACTGCAGCAAAGAGAATTTTCTACATGTTTTATAGACGGTTAAATTGAACCTTGAAGATTGTAAGAATGGAGGCTTCACTAGGACCTAACACTGATTCCTACCCGTGTTCAGTATGCTTGTGATCTACCTGCTGGGCCATTCTCCATGCCCTGCCTGGATGTTCTCTCTTTCTGGAGGGACTCATCACGTAGAACCTCCATAAGGTCTTCCAGCAAGCTGAAAATGAAAAAACAATCCTTTTGTGACTGTTACATTTTCAAAAATAAGACAACAGCAAACAGATGAAACTTGAAGCTACCAGTCTAGCAGCTCTCCAAGCTAAGAATACTGCACGAGGTGAGGGTGGTAGAGAAGAGATCGGGTAAGTTTGTCATTTGCAAGACACTCACAGCTCGGGTGTTTAGAGCCAGTTTCTTCTCCCTTTTGCTTTTGACTATTTTCTTGATTTTTTTTTCAAAGTGTTTTTATGGTCAAGCCAAAATATCGTGTGGTGCAGCTAGGCTTCTGCATTGGTGGTGACTGGCAGCCTGTCTGCATTCACTTCCTAGACAAAGGTTAATCACCTCAGACTCTGAATGGCACACTGTAGTAGTTCCCCAATGTGTCACCTCAAACGCTTAGAGCAAATCAGGACGCACCTTGCCTTAAGTTAAAAAGTGTCAACCAAAGAAACAGCTCTTGCCTCAAAGGAATAAAAGAGATGCTTTATTCTAGAGCCAATGTAAGTGACTATGGCCCAGGATCAGAGATTCAGGTCGTCCCCAAACACCATGTTCCAATGAGGTTACAATGTCGTGATGTTTTTTTACAGTAGTGGAACAAAAGAAACCATTAATTTTCAAATACCTTGATGGGCACATCAGGTAGGCTGTTATAGCATGATGGGAGAGAACTCTGCTGTGGAACTCAGGGAGTACGTGACAGCACTGTTAGCCCTCTGATTGGGGGAAAGCTAGAGTTTAGTTCAACTGATATAACCCAAAAAGTCTTTATCTTAGTCACAGGATGTTAGGTCTGCTACACATATGAACAAGGAATATCTATTTAGTGGATAAAAGGTAGATCAAGATAAATTATAATTAGCCTCTGGATGGACCTGTAATACTCAAATCTCCCAATGTCATTGAAGTCCTGGGGCAGGCATCAGTTAGTCATCCTTTGCAGACACAGCTTCCTTTCAGGAATCCTTATCCACAGATGTAATTTTGGGAAAAATCTGATAGTCAAGAAACATATCAGAATTCTTATATTGGTATCCTGGTTGTTTCAATCTCTTGGTGTAAAGCAAACATGAAAAGAACTTGATTGTTTTTAGTACTTGGTGGCTAATTGCCCCAGACTTCTGTGTTGAAAGTCACCAGTCAGTCATCTGTTGTCCCCCACAACAGTAGAAGAGCAAAGGGACCTTCCTCCCTCCTCCTCACCTCTCAGGCTCCACATGCACCACACTCAAGCCTGCAGACTACACTCGCCAGCCAGCAAACAAAAGGTCAATTCCTAAAAAGAATAAAATGAAGACTCTTGCAAATCATGACATCCATGATCCCTAGGTGCCATCCCTTGCTAGAGAGCTGAGCCACCACTCTGTGAGCATTTGTGCACACATGTGCTCTCTCTCTCTCTCTCTCTCTCTCTCTCTCTCACACACACACACACACACACACACACATACACACACACATGCACACTCATTCATTCATTTCAGGAAGGTCATTAATTCACTTCCTTCCCACTAAACATCTTGACAGATCTTACCATTTTTCCTCCCTGTCTCACCAGCCTCTCTCTCTCCAGCTGCCCCCCCCTGCACAGTTCCCTGTTTTATTAGTATTATTATTCTCTTAAGTGGCACATGTACTACCACTTCCTGCTCCATCAGGCCCTGCCGAAAGCGACGGAAGCTCGCTCTCCTCACGGTGACATCTGTCTTGGTGGCAGCCTCCTCAGGCGGTTCTCTTGGCAGCCTCCGCACTGCCACCAGGCCTGTCGGGTGGCTCAGCAGCTGACGGGCTGTCACAGACGCCTCATCTTGGGGACTGCCATCTTCTTTTGATTACCTTTGATTCAGAACCATTTGCAGGCTTTAATCACTTGGTGGACAAAGTCCCCCCAAAGTCCCCCATGGCTGCCTCCTGTGTAGACAGGTAGGAAAGAGATAGATTCCCTATGTGAATCGGCTTTGAGGTGTAAATGGGAGCCTGGCTGGCCCATGCCAAGCAGAGTAGCAGCATAGAGACTGTCATTTTCTAGATCCTCTCCTCTGCTCAGGAGCCACTTCAGCAATGGCAAGGGTCTTCTGTGCCAATTACTTTACTACCTAGCCCACTTGGTATGTGGTACTTTTGGGGCTCAAATGAATGGAGTTTGCCCTTTCTTAGCCAAATAGGAGAGCTCATTAAAGCAGCCACCCTCTCTCCCTAGAAAAAGTCTCTCTTTGCTTTTGTGCACCCTCCCGATGACACAATTCACACCGTACCTCCTCCCCCTCCCAGGGCGGACAGAAGTGATGACAGGGTTAAATTGTTAATCGAGGTTCCGTGAGGTCTGCCAGAGCCGAGTCTCCAACACTTACATCTGTTCAACAATTATTACAGCATTTTTGTCATAAAAAATTCAACACCCTGAGTGTCGAGCGAGCAAAACCTGAAAATTTATTCAGTGAATAGAATAGCTAATTTCTCAGAGGAAATGCGAGGGGGAAATTACAGATCTTACTTAAATTCCAAACACCAGAGTGCACTCGTCTGATGCCCTCCTTGGGAGGAATTTTTTTTCTTTTTTTTCTTTTTTTTTTCTTTTCTTTCTTTTTTTTTTTTTTTGTCACAGTGCTGGACCAAAGTGGGATTTGTCATCCACCAGGAACAGGGATGACTCACAGTGCATAAGCTGACCTTAGAGAAACCACATTGTAAAGCTGCAAATAACGGGGAGGGTACACCCATCCTTGCCAGGCATCCTGAGAGGACCGCTCCCCTAGTTAAATCCACAATGGTGAGGAGGCAGGCAGCTGCTCCCACGTGAGTTGCTGGATTGGTTTGGGTTTTGGTCACGCCCTTTTTGCAATTTGCCTCATGCATTTCTTTAAAAGGAGTGAGTGTTGAAACCAGAGGAGACTGGAGAAGGGCCCTAGGAGGCCTGGGAATCTTTAAACTCTTTAATGTATTCTAATGCTGTTGGATGCTCACAGGGGCAGCTTTAGAGCTTGCTTCTCTGCTCCATAAGGGTCTAGAATATGGATTTTATGGTAAAACTAAAGCTGTCTAGTTAGGATGCCAGTAGAGTAAGACAATATGCTATGAGCACTCCTCCATGTTCTCCAGGGCCAGAGTCTGTCTACTTCCAGTAGGTGTTTGCTGCTGTGAGAATCTATTAGTGGGGAAGCAGGTGATTCGAGCGTTGTCACCATGGTGGCTTGATCAATGTGATGTGAATTTTCATAGTGCCTACTGAAGACAAGACCCTTGCTGCCTTCCCTGTAACTACCCCAGGGGTTCTAATGCTTCTTCCTTAGACAGGGTGGCCCCGTCATTTTGCCTTAGGGTTACTGGACCACATTCGTGGTAAAGGTTTTCTTTACAAAAGCTTAGATCTCCCCAGTACCTCCCCCAGAGGGCTGGGGCCAGCATGGCTCATGAAAAAATAAGTAAAGAATCTGTTGATTGTATCCTCACAAGAAATGCCCGCTGTTTTCAACACCTGAACACCTCAGCCTTTCCCTTTGGGTGGAGGATTTTCTAGTCTTCTGTGGCTTCCTAACCTCATCAGTGTCCAGACAGGCAGGCATGGCTCACCAGGCCTATACAAGTGGCAGTGATGTCATGTAGTAGCCCTCCCTCTACAACACTGTCTGGGGCACAGAACACCTCATCTGGCTGCCGGCCCAAGCTTCTCTTGCAGCCATATCCCCCTCCCCTGGCTCCAAAGTCACAGCCCAGGTGCTGCCTCTGGCTCAGTCATATGGTGAGGCCTCCTGGTGGGTCAGCTGGTTGCACAACCCTCCAGTCTGGCAACACACACACACACACACACACACACACACACACACACAGAGGAACATAGGAACACACACTGCATCTGTCTCAAGGCTGGAGAACATGAGGAAGACCTTGTGACTATAGAGCTCATCAGGGAGATGTGAATGTCCTGGGTAGTAAAGTAACTGACACAGAAGACCCTTGCCACTGCTGAAGTGGCTCCTGAGCAGAGGAGAGGATCTAGAAAATGGCAGTCTCTATGCTGCTACACTGATTGGCACGGGCCAGCCTGGCTCCCATTTATACCTCAAAGCCGAGTCACATAGGGAATCTATCCCTTTCCTACCTGTCTACACAGGAGGCAGCCATGGGGGACTTTGGGGGGACTTTGTCCACCAAGTGATTAAAGCCTGCAAATGGTTCTGAATCAAAGGTAATCAAAAGAAGATGGCAGTCCCCAAGATAAGGCGTCTGTGACAGCCCGTCAGCTGCTGAGACACCCGATAGGCTTGGTGGTAGTGCAGAAGAAAGGATGAATAATAGCTAATTCTTGCTAAGGACTCACAGTGTCCCAGACACTGTGTCACATACCTTATACCCATTACCTCCATCCATTCGTGTGACCAGCATGCCCCTTTATAAGACTTTATAAGAAGTTAGATCTGTTTCACAACTCACAAGAATGGTAAATAAAGGTGTGGACAGTTCAATTCAGGCAGCCTAAATCTGTGCCCTCTCTCACTGACCATGTCCAAGAGAATCAGAAAGCAAACAAAAAAAACAAACAAACAAACAACAACAACAACAGCAACAACAAAAACCCAACTGCATTGCCTAAGACTGTTAATAAACAGTGGCCTGAAGAAAGCATACTAGCATCTACAGTAGAAGTAAGCCAATTATAGCCTGTAGGTTAAGTTCGCCCCACTGTCTGTGTTTGTTTTATCAACACAAACCTTATTCAATTGTTTCTGTGTGTTGATGGCTTTTTGGTGTGCTCCCTAAGAGAGAGCTGGCAAGGGACAGCACAGATTGTCTGGCCGTCGTAACTGAACATACCTTTGATTTAGTTTTTACAGAAAAAAGTGCATTGATTCTGGGCTTAGAGACAAATGGCGTGAGATGTAGGCCATTTGAGGAGAGTTGGAGGTGTGAATTAAAGAGAAGACCTGAGTACAGAGCTGCAGTGCACGGGGCATAGGGTATGGCCAGGGCCAACAGAGAGGAGCTGATCAAAACATAGAGAAGAATCAGAGCTGGAAACCTTGAGTATGTTCCTCAAAGGAAGTCAAGTTATTCCAAACAACTGCACAACTAAAATTCCCACTTTTTTCTAAAGAAGTTAGTTTATTAAATAGTTCTTCATCTCTGAAGGAATTGTTTTTTTTTTCTGTCGCTTTGGGAGATAGAAGTTACTTATAAGAGGAATCAAAAGCATGGCTGTTATGAAACTTCAAAGCTTGTCATCTCTAGAAAAAGAATGAGAGGGAATCTACTGCATGTTAGGAGTTATTGGATTGACTCAAGAATTTTATACCCAGCCAAATGACCATACATGAAGGAAAAGACATTCTGATATGTAAAAATATATGCTACCATGATGCTCACTGTGGCAAAGGTGTTTGTGGATGCACTCACAGTGTCTGAGTAGTTAATCAAAATAAATTATTCAAGACAAAGAAACAATAACTCAAGGACAAATATCGGTCAGTGTAGATCACAAGTACTCAGCCTATAGAATCAAATCTAAGTCAGTTCAGTAAGGATAGAAAATATACAAAAATTTAAAAATACCAAAATAAAAGATATAAATTTAAAAAATCACAAAACATGTCAAAGAAAGCAAAATAAATCTAAGTACAGAAGAAGCTAAGCAAGAAATGCAATAAATTTTGAGATTAATTAATTACCAGCACACATAATGGCATTAATAAATAAACATGAGAACTGGTATTTAGGAAGACACAATAAAATAGACAAACCATTATTAAATCCAAATTAAGAAACAAACAAATGAATAAATATGCAGAGTTGGATTGAGAAATTAGAGATCGTATCAGAAGAGACTTAAACATTAGAAAATTATAGATGCATGCCTTACACGAAGTCACTTGGAAATGTAATGAGTTCTAAGATTTTTCTGGGAAATTAAAATAACAAAAGTACATGTAAGGATTAGCAAACTTTAGCCAACCAGTAGCTCTGGGAAATATGGAAAAAGGTTTGTCAACACTCACACACACATACACACACGTGCACACACACACACATCTCTCAAGAGAATATCATGGCAAATTACTTGCTAGTTCTGCACAGGTTCTAGGGCTATCTGTGTTTATGGTTTGATCAGAAGTGTACAAAGCAGCATGTTACAAATTCACAGTTAGACCCACATCAGAAAACAGACAGCCTGTCCTAGCTTGCTTTCTGCTGCTGCAATGAACACCGTGAGCAAAAGCACACTGGTGAGGAAAGGCTGACTCCGTCTTCCCACTCCGTATCACCCTCCATCACTGAGGGAAGTCAGAGCAAGAACTTAAGCGGGAGCTGAGGCAGAGGCCGTGGGGGGATGCTGCTTCCTGGTTCTCTCACTGGCACGTGCTCAGCTAGTGGTTTTTCGTATGGGCCAAACCCACCTGCTTAGAGATGGTACTGCCCACAATCAAAACAATACCCCACAGGCCAACCTGACAGAAGCAATTCCTCATCTGAGGTTCCCTGCCTATAGAGACTCAGTGTGTCAAGTTGACAACGGAGATTAGCTGTCACATGGCACAAAACCCGCATGTGTGATTGTTTTATGTAATTGATTTATTATATTTTTATATTATATAATTAATTATCATTACTATATGTAATTAATTACATGTGTAATTTGTTCATAAAGAAACAGTTGGTAGTTTAAATCAAATAAACTTAAACACACACAGTAAGAATCCTGGGTATTTTGCCGAAGCTGAAGGAGGCTTAACATTAACTTGACCTATGACATCACAATAAGACATTAAAGTTAATTTTTAAAATATTTATGCACAAGACTGTATTGAGAGAAAGCCCAAATAAACTCCAAGCATTTCAACAGACACTCCTTAAAGCATATATCTTCAGATACATTTGAAGATGAGCAGGACACGCCCTCCCTTCCTAGGCTAAAGATGGATTCTCCAGCTACAGTGAGCGTCCGTGGACTGCTGGCACCTGCACGATTTCTCAAGTCAGAATAAGGGTGGACGCAAGTCTTGGTCTGCACACTCAGACAGTACTGGGTGCCAGGACCCATGAGCATCTACACACACGACAGAAAAGGGGAAGGGGTGGGGGTGCTTTTTCCGTTTATATCCTCTCATTTCTGAAATCATGAGCTATTACGTCACAGGTAACCAATGGGAAACGACACGCAGCTTTAAGCCAGTTCAGTGACTAGCCAGGAAAGAAACAGCTGGGCTGAAGCTGGATGCAGGAGACAGGCTAGCACAGGCCACATCCAGAAGAACACGCATGCATATAAAGTAACGTCCAAGATGAATCGAAAGCATCCACCAACCACCAAGACTAACTGAAAAAGAAACGTTTATCCTTTCTGTTATGACTCAAAATGCTGGTTGTATGGTAAGCTGTCCAAGTTCAAACACCTTTAGTGTTCCCTGTCAGGGTGGAGAATCCCACGCTCGCACGGATTTATTCTGAGGAGCCATCCTTGCCTTCCCTTGCTCACATTCAACACTAGCCTGTTGTCTGTTCAAAACCTCCAAGCCACACTTCCTTACCACAAAAAAGACAACCGGTCCCTTCTGCTTAATTAATATTCACGATGAACCCAATTCCAACTAAAATATCATTTTCTTTTTAATTTGGAGTAGGTGAAGGTGACATGAGATGTTTATAAGAGAAACTGAAGTGAAGTGTAGTGTAGTGAGAACATGTTGTTGTTGTTGCTGATGATGATGGTGATGATGATGGTGGTGATGATGGTGGTGATGGTGGTGGTGATGATGAAGATGATGACAATGATGACGACAGGAATGGCGTTGAAAAGATTACTCAGTAGTTAAAAGCACTAGGCATTCTCCAAGAGGGCAGAATTCAATTCCCAGCACCCACATTGTGCAGCCCGAGCCTCCTATAATTCCAAACGGCACCCTCTTCTGGCCTCCTTGGTCACTGCATCTGTGTGCTCATATCCACACTCAGACTAAACAAATAAGGAAATGTGTGTTACATGTGCTGAGTTGGGACACCACATTAATAACCACTCCAGGCGCGTGGCAGGGACACACGCTAAGCAGGCTTGCCTATGTGCTTAGGTTCACACTAGGAAAGCACAGCTGAGGTGCACCATGGAGACGGAGCTCTTGTCTAGCGTATGCCGGGCCCTGGGTTTGATTCTCAGACCTGTAAAAGAGAAAGAGAAGGCAAAAACTAGTCAGGATCCAATGCCCCAAAAACTAATGAACCTGTAGATGAAGTTGGAAAGCAGCGTTTTACACAAGCCAAAGCTTGCTCCCAACTCACCCTGAGTAGGTCATATGTAAATCAGAGTTTAGGAGACAGATAGTGCCCAAGAAATCTGGGAGAGAGGTGGGTACTGAAACTCTGGAAGCGTAAACAGACTGTGTAGACATCACATTTGGGGTGAGATGGCAGTCTGAATGGCTGTGTCCTGACAGGAATCATGCGTGTCTGACCCCAAGGGCTTGAAACGGGAAGTGAGGACTTTAGAGGGAGTTGGGAAGGAGTGGAGCCTTCCTGACTCTGTGTGTGTGTGTGTGTGTGTGTGTGTGTGTGTGTGTGTGTGTGTGT
>NW_021626325.1:16199-27490 GCF_004785775.1 Grammomys surdaster
CTCCCTCCCTCCCTACCTCCCTCTCTCCCTCCCTCTCTCCCTCCTTCCTTCCCTCCCTCCCTCTCTCCCTCCCTCCCTCCCTCTCTCCAGGAGACACTCATACATAAATACCTTGAAGTAAAATGCATGTGTAACTGATCAAATGGTCAGTTGCATTCCTTATTAGTAATTCTAAACAAATAATTAAAATTAAATTAAAATGAATTAGGAGTTGTATTTTTATCCTTTGACTGTTTTGGAGCAAGAAAACCACTGACCACGCCGGGATCCCCACACCCACCTGACTACCTGATAAAGTCTACCGCAAGGAGCTCACAGGTTTGGTGTATCTTAGCAGTCAGGAAAAATTCTCATTAAGCAAGAATAGAATCAACTTCCAGAAGGAAGAAGACCAAGTATTTGTTCATTTTTGTTGATAATTTCACTCCTAGAGAGATAGTTACTGCTTATCATCTAGTATTCAGTTAAAGGCATGTTTACAGAAGTGTTTATCATAACAAAATATGTAATTTAAACACACAGAGGCGAAGCTGCAGACAGAGATGACTCAGCGGTTAGTGCACAGGTTGCTGCTGAAGATGACTGAACGTCCAGTGTCCCAACACACCCAGGTTCAGCATCTCACAACTACCCGGAAGTCCAGCCCAAGGGGAGCCAAACCCTCTTCTGGCTTCTGTGAACACAAGTACAGAGTCAAATACATAAGAAAAGAAATCTTTTTAAATAACAAATGGGGCTAGGTGGTAGTGGCACACATCTTTAATTCCAACTCTCAGGAGGTGGGTCTCTGAGTTTGAGGCTATCCTGGTATACAGAGTGAGTTCTGGGATAACCAGGACTACAAGGAAAAATCACTGCCTTGAGAAACCAAAATGGATGGATGGATGGATGGATGGATGGATGGATGGATGGATGGATAAATGGATGGATGGATGGATGGATGGATGGGTGGGTGGGTGGGTGGGTGGGTGGATGGATGGATGGATGGATAAATGGATGGATGGATGGATGGAAAAATGGATGGATAAATGGGTGGATGGATGGATGGATGGGTGGATGGATGGATGGATGGAAAAATGGATGGATGGATGGATGGATAAATGGATGGATGGATGGATGGATGATGGGTGGATGGATGGATGGATGGATGGGTGGATGGATAAATGGATGGATGGATGGATGGATAAATGGGTGGATGGATGGATGGGTGGGTGGGTGGGTGGGTGGGTGGATGGATGATGGATGGATGGATGGATAGATAGATAGATAGATAGCAAACAGGAATGGTAAATATGTCAAGTAATAAGCATAAATTATGTCCGTGTAATTGCCATGTAGATGGTTTTAAAAGTCATTTTGTACTCAAAATACTCAAATGGCAAAAGTGAATTGTCATGAATACACCATACACTGAAAAATAATGAGTCTCTGTGTGTTTGTATCTGTGTGTTTGTGTGTGTATGTCTGTGTGTTTGTATGTGTGTGAACTTGTGTGTATGTGTGTGTCTGTGTATGTGTGTATACATGTGTTTGTGTGTATGTGTGTGTGTGGAGAGAGACTGAGAGAAAGACAGAGACAGAGAAGAACAGAGAGAGCCTATCAGAAAGTAAGTTCCTTGTCTTCTCTGTCCCTAAGGCTGGCTCCGGGCCCCAAGCAGGTGCTCATGGCACCCATAGGAAATGGTACAGTGTTCTTGTGTGAGCTGTAGGGGCCATGGGCTGACAGACATCTGTGTCACTTATAATGCCCAGCACACTGGACATGCAGGGGACATGCATACACTACTGCACTGTCCGGGGCACACAGTGTGTTCGTGTCAGGGATGAGCACTGCTGGGCTCCTTCTATTCTTCCCACGAAGTGCTCTAACCAGGGTTCACTGTGGTGCCGCTCTCTTCTGTCTCTGGCCACCAAGCTTTCCAGTAGTGTGACACCTACCACCTCATAAATGGGGCACATCTAAACCTCAGGACCCGCTTCCAGGAGACCTTGATAGTGTGCAACTCTGTTACTGACAGCCCTCCTCCATCTGATTCTCACCAGGCTACCCCAGACTACCCTGGTCTTCCTTAGTGCTCCCTCCTGGGTTTGGTGTCACCACCCAGCAACCTCACTAGCCTGCTCACAGATGTATATATACCAAGGACAGTCCTCCCCCAAGGGAGGAAGTCCCCCAAGCTGTGTTGATGCCTGACTCATTTAAGTATCCCATGCCTGGGACATCTCAGTTTGAAGCTCTCAGCTTGGGGACTAGATTATTCCCCACAGATGCTTGTCAGTACAATGGGAAGACAAAGACAGGCCAAAGGGTAGAGGTTGAGAGAGCAGGCGCTAGCAGTAAGAAAAGGCCAGGCATCTTCAGCTCAGTATCACCCAGTGCTTTGTGCTTGACCTCCTCATTTTGAGGGCTGCCACACTGACAGAGGGACCCACAAAAAAAAATCATCCCTCCTCACTGGCTTCTGCTTCCCAGCCAACCCCTCTAACAAGAAGACAAAGTCAGAACACAGGACACATCAGTCCTGGAACTTAGGAAGTGACTTAAAGAAACCACCTCTCCCCAGTCTTGGAAATGTATTGTTAGCCTTAATTTCTATCAAGGAAGGTGGAGAAGGGGCAGTTATTCTCAGCAGGCTGTGGCGTTGGTCTAATCCCATTTAGAGACACTCTGTGCAAGGACTCATGGGAAATGAAAGCTTTAAAATCCTCTGGTCATCCGCAGGCACAAGGCTTTTTACGGAGGAAAGAATGAATGATTCGACAGAGGTGATCTTGCCGCTCACGAGCTTTTACTGGTGATTTGTCGAACATAAATTCTGCCACAGTCTATTAGCAAATGCAACCCCAAAGTTGGTGCCTCTGCTCTCCAAGTGGCCTCTCAGGTACACGTGTTCGTAAAAGAGTGATCGATACTTCCTGTTTGCTACAGGACCCGAGGTAAGTAGAAGCGGTCATAAGATTTCCATTTATTGAATATTATGTCAATAGGTTTTCATTCAGAGAATCATAAAACAAGGTACAGGCCGTGTCAGGACTGCTTATTCACGGGAAGGGCGCACCACACACTTCACTTTTAAAAGCCTACGGCCTTTATCTTAAATAAGACATTCACATTGACTCTGACAGGTGTCGAGACACATGATGTCCAGAGACATGGACAGGCCTGGAGCTGCAGGAATCAAAGCAAAACAATGCTCTCTGCCCAGTGTCCAGGTGTATGTGTGTGCAAGCTTGGCTTGGCTCTCTGTCACACACACACACACACACACACACACACACACACACACACACACACGCTCAAGCTACAGCAAGCAGAGAAATGACTAAATTTGTCAGATGGGGAGAGAGTATCTCTCTAGACTGAGTTCCGACCTGTAGTTCTCAAACCCAGCAGGCGAAGTCTGGGGGGAAAAATGGAATTTCTGTGATTAGAACTTGACAGCCCCAGTCACAGCGTGCTGACATGTGCGACGGGTGTTAACAGGAGTTACCACCAGTGGACATTAAGAACTGTGTGAGGGAAAGTCTTTATTTTAGCGCAGGGAATCCGCGTGACAGTGGAGAGCTGGACATTCAACAAAGGACATAGGGCAACTCTCGAGGCCTTGTGCTCAGTCTTAAAAGTCTGCTCGGGACCTTAATTACAGGCTCAGTGGAGGCACTTCCTCCAACACAAAAAACAAAGGAGTTCTATTTAAGACAGACAGAAGTTTCCAGGGGCTCTGAGGATGCAGAGCAGGGGCTGTAGGATCCTGCCCAGTGGGGGTCTCCAGAGAGATTAGAGTTTTAATTGGTTCATCTTTTCAGAGTGGCTCAGAGCCTTCCCCATTTACATCAGCAAACGCCTATTGTGTGTGCTGTGTGCCAGACGTAGCTGCAGGGACACAGAAAGGGTTGTGACACGGCTGCCTTCTTACTCCTTACAAGGGTTGGGGAATAAACATCCCTGACACCAGGGGCCAGAGGTTTGAGTTCTAGAAATGGGAAACCTCACCTGGTACGATCAAGAGCCCTGGGGCCCACACCTTGAAGGAGTCCCGTGTTCCTGGCTTCAGATCTTACTTCCATCCTTTTCTGAACGGAGGCCATGGCCATGCTTAGGGGTGTGAGGAGACTCAGGCCAGTCAATGATAAATGGGTATCAGGGTGTGCAGTGGGTGGTACTCACCTTCTGGGAGGATCCTGGGAAATGACCAGGCACCATCATAGCAGTGCCTGGGTGGGGCTCAGGTGAACTTCCAGGAAGGAGTGGTTTTTTTCCTACTAGGACTTGGGTATGCGTTTCTTCTGTCCAGTCTACCTGGTAAGTACACACTGGTCAATAAGCACACACCTATCACTGATGTCTTCGGCAAGCATGGCTCTTGGTGGATTTCCCAAAAGACAGTTGGAGAAGCCTTTCGTCTCAGGGTCGACCCCAGTCACCTCTGATTTCTGTGTTGCTTGATGTTTGAACTAGATTTTAGACTTGGAACTGAGCTAGTGTAGGTTTAGACTCGGGAGAGGTAAGTATATTCTCTAGGCAGGAGTGACATGATGGAGGAGAAGAGGGTAGAGTACCGTAGGCTGAGTACTAGCCTCCCATATCCGGCTCAGGTTCTGATTCTCAGTCCCTCGGATTCTGAATGTAAAAGAATCCTTTGCCAAGTGATTCCGCTAAAATGTCACTGGGGTGGCCCCTGAGCCATGACTTGATGTCTCCATGGGAGAAGTTTGAGACACAGACATCCCAGAGGATCATGACAGGAAACTGCAGAACAGGGACACCACAAGGAAACCAACCCTGACTACACCTTAGCCTGCCAAACCCAGCCCCGCACTGTGAAGAAAACACAGAGATCTGCACTGAGGAGGGTTTAACTGACTGCTGTTGTTGTTGTTGTTGTTTTTATGATGAAAGAAATAGTGATAAGCTGAGTAGAAATTAAACTTTCAATTTTATATTTGGGTGAGGGGGTAGGATGGGCTAGTGGGTGCATCTTCTCCAGGGATGCTGGGAGATTCAAAGGTACTCTCTGACCTGCTGTGTGGCTAAGCTGGGCCTCGGGCCTTGTGGCAGGCTAGGTGCAGTGAGCTCCTTTTCTGTTTAAGGACATGCCCCCTCAGGAATCCCGGGGTCATTAGCTAACCTGCTGTTTAAGCCACCTGGAGGGACTCAGTTCATTAAGGCAGCTAAAACAGAGTTTAGAAAAAAAATTCCCTAGTCTTTTCCCCAAGGACCTGGGTTAAAAGGTTCAGGTTGTCACCAAGCAGTGTGACAACCCCGGGTGAGTGAAAGAGCAGAGACAAGATTCCCACCTGACCTCTTCAAATTGTATCCCTTGCTTGCCCAGGGACCCTGACTCCCCCTGACACTCAGCATCCTCACCTGAAGATGAAGTGCTGGCTGCCATCTGCCATTACGGGTTTTCAGCAATGTCTTTCTGTTTAAATAAATAAATTAATCATCATCATCACCATCATCATCATCCCCAGCGGCAGCAACAGCAGCAGCCTGCATGTTGGCCTTTTCTGCTACAAAGTGTTTTCCTTGAACAAGAAAACAACAGGACATGAAGATAAATATTCTATATTCTATATTCTATATTCTATATTCTGGGGGCTGTGTGGAGGTGAAGAGATCAAACTCAGACTGGAAACACAGTCAGGGGTCCTCAAGCATCTGCAGGGTAAAGGTCACACAGTTGAAAAGTTGTATAAACATCTTTAAAGTGATTCTTCTAGAAGGCTTTCATACAGGGTTCCCTGAGACTGGAAAGGACTGTGTCCACTCCGTGTCTCCTCAAACATGAGAGATAGGGGAGACAGGACGTAAAGCACCCTTCCCAGAATTAGTCAAGGACATTTGTTGTGCGGACTCAACTTTGCGAGCCCCCAGACCTGGCACTGGATGAAGAGCCTCGGATAGAGAGAGTTTGGAACCAGAGACAGGAAGAAGACAGGACTGGAGAGTAGGGGCTGGCTCCGTGGGGGGAGTGGGTAGCTTGGAACAGGAGCAGGAAGGAAAGACGCCAAGTGTTGTGGAGGCCGGTCTGAGGCATACACTTTGCATTCCAGTTTCAATCTCTGCTGAGAAGCCCTGAGAGGCGGGTTAAGTCATTTACAGGGTGATTAATTTTCTTGCGAGGGATATAGGCCTATTCCCGAAGGCCTCGAGTAATTCAAAACTAGCACAATTCAAGATTAATTCTCGGGAGGAGGAAATGTAAAGTGGGGTTTCCGTTAGCACGAAGTCTGTGCATAAACTGAGGCGATTAATGCATTATAAATCACAACCTCTCGTTCACACTCTTCAGAGCCACGAAACTCACAGCCACACCCTGGACAGATTGTGTGGCCAAGAGAACTGGCTAGCAGACACAAACATGAACTGTCACTTGTTCTGGGAACCTGGCAACACCAGGCTCGATGATAGACCACCCCTGTTGGGATTGTCCAACCCCAGGAGGACATTTCTAAGACCATCTACTAAGATGGTCTTCCTCTGAAGACTGCCCACCTTTGATGAGACAGGGAGACTTAGTGGCCAACAGGTTCAACTCCGACTGCAGAGAGACAGGGATGCAAGCCTCTCACTTGCTTGGAACCTCACTAGCGGTCGGTCATGGCTGTTAGTTGAAAGACAGGTTGTTCCAGAACAGATCACACCGAGCCAGCACGATTCCCACTAAAGAGGTTCTTTATTGAAGCAGGGGGGGAGACAGAAAGAGAGCGAGGGGTCGGAGTCTCTGTCTTTGACATAGATGCCAGGTAATGATGCTCACTGCCGAATTTGCAGGTGATGCAGGTGAGGCATACCCAGGGAATGACGTAAGTTGCCTAGGGATGACGTCATCGCCGGATTTGGAGGCTAACTGTAAACCGCTCCTGATGCTAACAATGGTCGTTTGTTTCGTCACGTTTCGTTTTTCTTGTGGGTGCTGAGGACCAAACTTGGTTTCTTAGACCAGCAATGCAAAATCTTGGCCCATGGATCCACCCTGTGTCTATATTCTTCAGACACACTTTCTTATGTTCTTCCCGTCAGTGATTTGAGAGGCAGTCTGACACTGTAGTCCAGGTGGGCTCAACACTCCCTACAGAAACCGTTTGAACAGAAGCCTTTGAACTCATGGTAATCATCTGGCTTAAGCCCCCCAAGAGCTAGCATTGCAGAGGTGCCCCCACACCTGGCTTTGTGTGCCTACTTCTTACTCCAATTTGCTCATTACAGGCAGGACCAGGCTGGGCTCTCCCATCCTGTGACTCGAGCCATGGGGCAAGCTGGAACTCTCCAGACACAGGAGGAACACCAAAGTCACTCCCTGTGCAACCAGTGAGCATGGATATATGTGAGAAAAACATGTGCAGGGGGGGGGGTGCCCTGGGTCAGCGGTAGCGACCCGGGGAGAGGGGGAGGGAGGGGGGTGCGGATGCTTCCCTGCCAGCAGGTTGCCACATACTCGAGAAGGTCTAGAGTTCCAGAGGCTGGAAGCTTGTCTGTGGCAGGCCCCAGAAGACGCGTGGGCTGGGTTTCCAAAGAGAAGTTTAATGTTCGTGGCTTTGGATCTGGATGTGTATGCGCCCCCCAAATGCCACGGGAAGGCTGGCTTAAATATGGAGGGAGAAGGGGGGAGGGAATAACTTTAATTAGCTATGCCACCACCCACCCCACCCACCCCGCCTTCAAATAACTCATTAATATATAAATCCCTCGAGGCGGAGGCCTGTCAGTCACACCCTCTACCTGTGTCTTATGTGACTGACAGTACAGGTTAAATGGAGATTAGACAGCCGTGTCAGGGTTCTGGGTTCTGGGGGAGTGGCCAAACACCTGTCGTCTCAGGGTTCCGGGCCCATGCCAACCCAAGAACCAAGATGCCCTTCCACGGCCTGAAAGATATGCATTGTGGATGTGCTGGCATTTCAACAACGACAGGACATCGTGCGTTTAAAAAAAAAAAAAAAAAAAACAGGCAACAGTCCAACACTCACATCATGGCTTACTGGGTCTCATAAAAATAATTATGATGCTGGCTGACCTCTGTCACTATTAATGTATCCCATCATCCCTCTTTCCTGTCCATTCGGTTTGTACAAGTCAGTGGGAACCGGGAGGCACATTAGACTTCAAGTTGGAAACGGCATGTGTAGGTGTGAAGAAGGTATTTTCTAGTTTTTTGAATCCCTGGTGAAACGGCCACAAGATACCCCGCTTTGGGAATTCAGAAAGCCACCTTGGAGTGGCTAGGTTAAGGTCAGGGATGCCATGTTTTTCTACTTTTGCTGCTTCAGGACCATATTCCCCAAGATGACGGCCTCTCACGACCACCCAACCAACGGATGCCAAGTCCTCAGCTGGGAAGGGGGCACCCTGTTCCTTAACATTGTCTATCGGATCTGAAAGGCTGCTGGAGGAGAGGCTGCTTGTCGTAGCCCATGTACTCTCAAGGATTAGTGTCAGCCTCAGATATCCTGTCCTCTCATATCCTAGATTCTTTGTCAGACAACTTCGGCATGCCCACCTGTCCCCCGCTGTTACAGTGCACCAAGCCCTCAGAGACGGTTTGTATGTGCTCAGTCCAGGGAGTGGCACTATTAGGAGGTGTGGCCTTGTTGGAGTAGGTGTGTCACTGTGGTCATGGGCTTTAAGACCCTCATCCTAGCTGCCTCAAAGTCAGTGTTCTGCTAGCAGCCTTCAGATGAAGATGTAGAACTCTAAGCTCTTCCTGCACCATGCCTGCCTGGATGCTGACATGCTCCCGCCTTGATGATAATGGACTGAACCTCTGAACCTGTAAGCCAGCCCCAGTTAGATGTTGTGCTTTCTAAGACTTGCCTTGGTCATGGTGTCTGTTCAAGCAGTAAAACCCTGACTAAGACACCCTTTGTCGTTTATTTCCTCAGTAACCCTCGAGCTCTTTCCCTGTGCTCTGACTTGTAGAAGTTGTGAGCCCAGTCTCAGGTGCCTGGTGGTTAGGAAGAGGGAATGACAGAAAGAATGATGCCTCTTGTGCCACCTTTGCCCGTCCAGGCTAAGCCAAGTCCTCTCCTGGTATTCTCACACTGAGCTTCCGAAGGAAACTTCCTCATTACACCACTCAATAATTAGGGGGTGGGAAAGGGCAGGTCACTGAAGTGGCGCTTCTCATGGCTGTAACAGGAAATGTTCCCCACAGGATCAAGTCTCTGAATACTTGGTCTCCACTGTTTTCAAAAGCTGTGAAACCTTTGGTCACAGCAGCAAAAGAGGTGATGAACATAATGACACACTGGGAAACTCAGCTGCAGCCTCTCAGCCCGAGCCCAAGCGTGAGCCCGAGCCCGAGCCCGAGCCCTAGCCTGTGCCCAAGCCTGAGCCTGAGCCTGTGCCTGAGCCTGAGCCTGTGCCTGAGCCTGAGCCTGAGCCTGAGCCTGAGCCTGAGCCTGAGCCTGTGTTGTGACTGAGCCTGTGCCTATGCCTGTGCCTGAGCCTCTGGTCCACACTTGCATTTTGTTTCCTTAGGCTCTTAAATAAGCATCTGAATGAAGATAGGAAAGAAGGAAGGAAGGAAGGAAGGAAGGAAGGAAGGAAGGAAGGGGAAAGGAAGGAGGCAAGGAAGGAAGAAGGAATGGAGGGAGAGGAGAACAGAAAGAGGGAGGGAGGGAGGGAGGGAGGGAGGGAGGGAGGGAGGGAGGGAGGGTAAAGGTCAGTGAAGTGTTAAAGATTCTTGACTATCATACCAGAATGGGGGCAGAAAAATCAGGATGAGTAGGGTGAGCTACTTGTACACAGACTGGCGTCACACCCAGGTCTCCATGGTGGGACTTGGCACTTTCAGTGGCCCGAGGTTGTTGGCCAGGCCAGTGACACTGAAACATATGACAAGCTTCTACAATGTGGCTTCCAAAGCCCAAAGTCCCAGGTAACCCCAGGAACATTTGGGGACCCAGTTCAGGGAAACATTATTTTCGAGCTTCACTGAGTCAAAAGCCAAGCCAGCAAGGAGGTCCTCCCCAAATGCATGCGTTTATCCCCTGATCATCGAGGTCACTGAGGACAGAAACGATCTCTCTAGTACCAAGGCCCCTTCCCTCAAAACAGCCAAAATGTATCACACACGTCACACATTTGATGAATGCTAAAGGAACGAAAAGAAGCCCCCCAGTCTAAACAAACTCAGGATGATGATCAAGAGGTGAAAATATTATAAAGCCCATCTGGAATAGCTAAGGTGTTAAAAAAAAGGCTCCTAGCTGTCAGGTGCCGGTCAGCAAACACCAAGCTTAGGGACCATGTAACGCTGTAGGAAGGCAGATGCCAGGGACAGCCCTGGTTTCAGATGAGCAGGCTGAGTGTCAGCACACGCTGCGTGAGAATGGACAGGCTGCCGTGGAATCGTCTGTCCGTTTGCTCAAGGAAGGTGTGCCGAGCCCTTTTTACTTACTAGATAGATGCCATCCGCGGACTACAGTGAGCCACTGGCACAGAAAGGTGTCAAGGGTTACAAGAGAAGACAGAATTGCAGGCCAGTCTAGGGGAGAGGGCCTTGTTAAACAAACACACACACACAAGTATCTCCAAAGAAGAGAACGACTGTCACCACCCATGCTATGGGACATCACAGAGACACAGTCTGAGGGCTTTTATTAAAAACCAAAGCCTGGAGTGGATGACACTGCCCTTCACAGGTGGTTTTGGCTTAATGACTTTAGGGAAAGCGAAGCCTTCTGAAGAACACCCTCTGCTCCACAAGGCTGCTGCTACCTTCCCTGGCTTGTAGCATTAGACAGGACCCTGCATCGGCCACCACAGAGGGAGGAAGGGCTCAGGAGGCCTCACCCCTCCCCAGGAGCTATAGGTAGTTAATGACGCTGACATCGTAAAAGGTACTTTCTTCAGTGGTGTAGCCTCTGGGAAGTTGCCCTTGCTTAGGTCATAAGCCCCAACTATGCCCATGCAGGAGACTTAACTAAATGCCTGAGGCAGTAAACAAATTTTAAAAGGCAAGACGCTGCAAGAGGAGGTTCTTGGGAAGGAATGGGAGAAAACGGGGATAAGAGAAGATGATGAGAGAACTAATCCTAGTATGTGTGCGAGTGTGTGAGTAGATGTGTGTGTGTGTGTTTGTGTGCAGTGTATGAGCATGTATGTGCGCATATATGAGTTGGTGTGAGTAAATGTGTGTGTGTTTGTGTGTAGTGTGCATGCACATGTATGGTCTGTGCATGTGTGTGAGTGTGTGAACATATGTATGAGTGTATCTGTGTGGTTTATGAGCATGCGTGTACACATGAATGAGTCTGTGCATGTGTGTGAGTGTGTGAGTAGC
>NW_021626326.1:0-15808 GCF_004785775.1 Grammomys surdaster
ACACACACATATACACATCCACACGTACATACACACATATGCACACATATACACATACATACACATACATACATACATATCACACACACACATACACACAGAGCCACATATACACACACGTACACACATACACACACACATACACATATACATACACATACATACATACACATACATACATACATATATCACACACACATACACACAGAGCCACATATACACACATGTACACACATACATACACACACATATACACATACACATGCACATATACACATGCATACACACATACATACATATATGACACACGCATACACACAGAGCCATACATACATACACATACACACATATACACACATACATACACATACACACACGCATACACACATACATACACATACACACACACATACACACACACATACATACACATGTATACACACACACACACAGAGCCATACATACATACACATACACACATATACACACATACATACACATACACACATGCATACACACATACATACACATACACACACACATACACACACACATACATACACATGCATACACACACACACACACACACACACACATATATATATATACACACACACACACACACACACACACACACACACACACAGACATACACACTCTTCCAGGATGCTCCACCAACTTTATGACTTTTTTTAACCCATCAAGTATGTTTTTATTATGCAGTCTTGAGTACGTGAGCATCCACTAGAGCTTGGTTGACCAACAGCAGCCCACACCCTTAAAGAAAACTGACTTTTGGTCTCCCACGGCTCTCAGGACCTTTTGGCTAGGACTTCACACCCACATCCTTTCTCCAGGCTGAGAATTGTATGTGACGTGAGCTTGCACAGGTCTCGAGCATGCTGGGACAGCTGCTATGAATTCACATGTGCAGCTGCCCTACTGTGTCCTTGGGATGCTGACACTGACCTCAGATACAGACAAGCCAGACTTGTGTGCTTCAGCTATACCCAATGTAGTGAAACTAACTAGCTGTCCTGTCCCTGACCATCCCATGGATTTCAGACCTAAAGTCTGTCCCTCTAAGTGTGGCTGCCTCTACTTCATCCAATCAGGTCAACCTAAGGGATTCCTTCAAGACGGTGGGACCAAGCCGAGAAAAGAGCCGACTCTTTGATACTCAACCTCAGAAGGCCATGCTAAAACTGAAAGATGCCACCAAAACACAAACCAGTTCCTCTCTGTAAACTGGAAGATGGGGCTCGCCAGATGACAATATTTTGGGGGACAATTTCTGGCATTGGAAGGGGTTGGTTATAGCATCTAATCACTAATATCTGCTAAGCCATCCTCCTGGCTCCCCCACTAACCAACAAAGTCAGACACTGTGTGTTCACATGGCAAAGAAAGAAACCGAGGCACAATCAGTTAAAGTAACTCTCCAAGATCGCTCAGTCAGTGCACCACTGAGAGGAGATGAAGCCCCTGGGAGCCAAAATGGTATCTTAGAAAGAGCTAGGATGCCTTCTCCTGTTTCCACCCCAGTTCATACCAGTTCCATCCCACTCTCCTCTTAACTACTTTATTCTTTATTTCTGGAAATGAATCTCAGCATAAAAGTGACTTATTTTCTTTTTTTTCCTCCAATCACATTTTTTTCTCAGACTCAACAGATTCCCTTTAGGTAAAGATGGGCCTCGGATTTTTCTTTTTCCTTTGTGTGCTCCAGACTAGAAACAGATACCAGACACAATCAGTCACAAGAAAGAGAGGGGATTTAGACTTTACTTCTCCGTTAAAAATGGGTTGTAAGTCAGATCAGTTATTAGCAGAGAATAGTTTCTCAAGTCAGAGATTTGAGGAAAGAAATAGAAACGGTTTTGTCTGAGATGAAAATATTGGGCACAAACCTCCATGAAGCCTGTGTCTAGTGGGCAGAGGGGAGTAGGAACCAGATAGCCTGAGTGCAGAGCTGGAACTGACTGTTGCTGCCATGGTCCCAGTCAGGACCTCTTGGAGATGCTCATTCTTGGGCCCATCCCAGGTACAAGGAATGGAAATTCCTGCAGGGGAAACCCAGAGGTCAAGGTTTTAATGACATATTCAGCCGATACTTTACAATTAAATGTTTGTTTGTTTTGTAGGTGTAGGGGTCTGTGTGTGTGTGTGTGTGTGTGTGTGTGTGTGTGTGTGACTGAGTGTGTGCTGGTGAGTATATAACGTGTGCACGTAGAAGCAGGTGTCAGTCTCAAGTGTCATTACTCCAGAGTCATCATCTTTATTACTTGAAACAGAGTCTCTCACTGAGCTTGGAGTGCGCCTAGTTGGCTAGACTGTTGAGCCTCAGCAAGTATACAAACCTCCCTGTCCCCTCAGTGCTGAGACAACAAGTATGTACTGCCACACCTGGCTCTTTATGTAAGTGATGAGGACTGAACTCTGGTCCTTTGGTTGCACAGCAGGTACCAACCAACAAACAAACATTTCATTGTAAAGTATCAGCTGCATAAATCATTAAAACCTTGACCTCTGCGTTCCCTCTGCAAGGATTTTCATTTCTTGTATCTGGGATGGCATTTTACCAACTGAGACTTTTCCAGTCCCTGTAGTTGATTCCTACACACACTAAAGCTCTCTCTAAAGGGTTCTTCCTCCATTGCCTCATTTGAACACTGGCTCTGGATTTGAACCTTCTAGAGTAGAAGAGATGGGCTTGCACCGTCCACCGTGAGTATTTGTTATGGTTGCTTTTCTTATTTATTTTTATGATTTATTATTTGTTACTCCATTTTTATAAGAATTAATTTATTTTATGTACATGGTGTTTTGCCTGTGCATAGCATTGCATGCAGTGTCCAAGGATGTGAGTTCCCCTGGAACTGGAGTTACACACGATAGTAGGTTCTGGGAACTGAATATGGGTCTTCTGCAAGAGCACCCAGTGCTCTTAACCACTGATCCATCTCTCCAAACCCTATTTCATTTTTTTTAATTGTATTACCTAACATTATCGTCATCATCATTAAGATATCTATGCAATATCTCCATTTCCCTCAAGATAGACTATAACACCTTGCTACCACCATGTCAAAAAATATAAAGATGATACTAACGTAAGTCTCACAGTCCCTTAGTACAAAATCCTTGGGACAGGCCCTGAACAAGCACAAACAGCTCTATGACCCAAGAGGAGTAGTGGTCTTTGGTTTGGTTCATTTCCTGATGTTGAGTTACTTAACCATGACCTGGTAAATGAGTTGAAAGCCAGATTCTCTCAGTAGGCTTTCCCTATCTTGGGACTTAGATCTGTCTTCCCCATGTCTCAGGGAGTCTAGAGGGCAATAGTGAAGCCCAGGGTAAGAGATGAGGTATGTCCCCAAAGGCAAAGCCACCACATGGCAGCAGATCTCCATGTCATAGCATCTCAGTGAAGGCCCTTCCTACCCTAGGTCATGCACTTGAGGATGTCACTGTTCAGTTTAGAATCACAGCAAGGCTGCTGTCTTCTTAGAAGGCAGCATTTTCTCCCTTTATCCTACAGAATAAATATCCCATCCTGGAACAACCTCAGTCGGGATTTAAAACTGTGTACTTCAACACTAATAGATCTTGTGGGTCCTTATATAGAGAAGTAGATCGGACACCACAGAGTTGTGTGTGTGTGTGTGTGTGTGTGTGTGTAGGCAAGTGTGTGCACATGCATGGATATATGTTCACGTGAAGCCAGAGCACTACCTTTGGTGTTTTCCTCGGTCACTCCCCATTTTGATACGACATCTTCCACTTTTACCTGGAACTCACCAATTCAGCTAGGCTGGCTTGACAGGGAGCCCCGAGGATAACCCATGTCTATTGCTCTAGAGTTGGGATCACAAGCACAGGCTATCACACTTGGCTTGAGGGTAGAGGCAGAGCAAAAGTGTTGAACGGGAGCTCAGGTCTTCCTGCTTGCAAACAAGGACTTTACCAATCAAGGATTCTCCACAGCCTGAGCTTCTGTTTTTGTTGTTGTTTGTTTTGTTGTTGTTGTTGTTTTGTTATTTTAAGCCTTTGTGTCCTCTGCATAATTCCAGTGCTCAAGTCTCTTTAAATACATGAACACTCTTATTTCCACTCCATCCAGAATGTTCTATTATTACGACTCCTTGTTGTACCCATTCTCCAGCTTGCATCTGCTACCTTTCACTTCTAGCATCTTTCTTACTGGTAAAGTGTGTAAATTTCTTATTGTTTATCTTCTACAAAAGATATGTATACTTTTGCTTTCCATTTAAATCCACCAGAGTGTTATTTAAAGCCTAAGTTTGAGACTGTGTTGCTGAGTCATCATTTTCCCTGTTGTCGTCATTGTCTTCTTCTTCTTCTTCTTCCTCCTCCTCCTCTTCTTCTTCTTCTTCTCCTTCTTCTTCTTCTCCTCCTCCTCATCCTCCTCCTTCTTCTTTTTATTTCTCCTCCTCTTCTCCTTCTTTTTTCTTGTTTTTCTTCTTCTTCTTTTTCTTCTTTTTATTCCTCCTCCTCCTCTTCTCCTTCTCCTTCTTTCTTCTTGTTTTTCTTCTTTTTCTTTTTTCTTTTTATTTCTCCTCCTCCTCCTCCTCCTCCTCCTCCTCCTCCTCCTCCTCCTCCTCTTCTTCTTCTTCTTCTTCTTCTTCTTCTTCTTCTTCTTCTTCTTCTCCTTCTTCTTCAGAGACCCTAGACCCATAGCAAATAGTCTTCATATCACTAGCATTATACAAACCTGGGCTTCACTCCTGCCTCATACCTGCTGTGGCTTTGATTTCTCACAGGAGCTATTTTTCACTACTCACAGTCCAAGGCAAAAGACAACTTTCCTTACTGTGTCTCTTGATAGTTTTATGGCTATATCAACCGCCATGCAAGGCCCAGAGAACATTGCAGAAGAAGAAGTGGAAAGAATATAAGAGTTAGAGGATGGGAAGGGTGCTGTGAAATGCTGCCTTCTGGACATGGCTTAACTGTAGCACACATGACATCACAGCAGCCGCAGCTGCCTGCATGAGACCTGCACATCATCAAGGCAGTCACAAACTGTAGCATGGACTGGGCAGGGGCTTCTAAAGCTCTTTGGGCAGAGAAGCTAATGGCAGTTGATGGATGCTGGGTAAAGAAGAGTCATTTTTCTTTCAGGGAGGTTCTCCATGCCCCAGTGGGTGATCTGACTCCCCTGTATATGTGCCATATGGATAGACAGACAGACAGACAGACAGACAGACAGATGATAGATAAGATAGATAATACATACATAGTTACAAACATAGATACATAAATGATGGAAAATATATGTATATATGTATGTAAGATGGATGGATGGATGGATGGATGGATGGATGGATGAATGGATGGGTGGATGGAATTGAACTCATGTTCAATTAATGGTTTATACTTTTTTAAAAAGACTTGAAGTTGGGAGGGAGATATGTTGGGAGAAGGGAGTTGAGGATTGAGGAGAGGAAATGGAGATATGACCAACATACACTCTAGAAGAACTATTTAAGGGTTCCTATTTTGTGCTGAGATCTACTTTTAGTTCACACCACATGTGTACTTGGAGCTACATCTGTGTTTGCAGTGTGAGTAGAGGGCAGATCCTAGAATGCTTGATCAGTGTCCTTGAAGAACACCATAGTATCAGCAAGCAGAATCCTTGCTATGAACACCTAGGCCTCCCCTTTGGCTTGAGTTTATGGTAGCTTTTCAAAGCTAAGTGCCTTCTTTCCTTCCACTTTACCTGCTTTGACGTTTTGGCTCATGATTTAATGACTACAGAACAACCACGAATATTCCAGAATCATGACCATGTTCAAAAGGGATATGACCACCTGTCCATATTGAGGCTTTCCTGCCTGAAAGGCAAAAAATGTTCTCTTGGTTTCATTGACTTCTTGTCTCTTATTGGTGATAACTGTGCACCTCTCACAGCAAAGGAGCCTGGGAAAAATGAACTTTAAGATGTGGTCATTGCTGACTTTGCAGAATAGGTTTCTACTGGCAGAAAAGGGATGACAGGGTGGTATGAAGAAAATTAATGGTGTCCACCATGAGCCAAATGTGCATTTAAAATCCCAACATGACATTTATTTAACTCAGAGCATTATATTAAAGGATTGAGAGCTGAAAAAGAAGGAAATGGTGATGTTGATGATGAAGGTGATTACGAAGGTGGTGAGAATGATGGAGCTGGTGACGATGCAGGTGCCAATGATGATGGTGATGGTGATGATGATGATGATGATGGTGATGATGATGGTGAAGATGATGATGATGATGATGATGAGGAGGAGGAGGAGGAGGAGGAGGAGGAGGAAGAGGTGGTGGTAGTAGTGATTATGATGGTAATGATGGTATTGATAATGGTGATGATGATGATGTGGTGGTGACCATGATGTGATGATGGTGATGATGGTGATTAATTTCATCAATGTCTTAGTCTATAGTTACATGAGATAGTTTATCATAAGAATGGAATGCATTAAATTAATAAATGCAAACCTACATATGAGGGTCAAGAATTAGGATCTAGATTACTTTAAGAATGCGATATCCTTTCTAGATATTTGAGCAAGAAGGCCTTATAAATGAAGAACATTCTGTCCTTGCTAATGAGGACTTTGCTACAAAACAAACAAACAAACAAAAAAATAGCATATGTACCCAGGGATAGAGATAAATAAACAGATGATAGATAGATAGATAGATAGATAGATAGATAGATAGATAGATTGATAGATTGATAGAAGATGAATGGATAGATGGATGGATAGACTGATTGATCTACAAATACATACACATACATTAACCAAAATCATGACAGTGAAGGGAGACGATAGATAATAGGTGAATAAAGATGAAACTCTGGAACAGCTGATCTGGGTTGGGTCAGAGCTCTTAGTAAGACAAAATTAGAAAATAGTGTGAGAGTCCCACTTCATGTCATTTGCTATTTAAACTATCTCATTCTGCTTAAGTTGAATAAATTCTAAACAGCACTCAGCTTTCATGTGTCGTACACCAGCTCCTACTGCAGCAAAGAGAATTTTCTACATGTTTTATAGACGGTTAAATTGAACCTTGAAGATTGTAAGAATGGAGGCTTCACTAGGACCTAACACTGATTCCTACCCGTGTTCAGTATGCTTGTGATCTACCTGCTGGGCCATTCTCCATGCCCTGCCTGGATGTTCTCTCTTTCTGGAGGGACTCATCACGTAGAACCTCCATAAGGTCTTCCAGCAAGCTGAAAATGAAAAAACAATCCTTTTGTGACTGTTACATTTTCAAAAATAAGACAACAGCAAACAGATGAAACTTGAAGCTACCAGTCTAGCAGCTCTCCAAGCTAAGAATACTGCACGAGGTGAGGGTGGTAGAGAAGAGATCGGGTAAGTTTGTCATTTGCAAGACACTCACAGCTCGGGTGTTTAGAGCCAGTTTCTTCTCCCTTTTGCTTTTGACTATTTTCTTGATTTTTTTTTCAAAGTGTTTTTATGGTCAAGCCAAAATATCGTGTGGTGCAGCTAGGCTTCTGCATTGGTGGTGACTGGCAGCCTGTCTGCATTCACTTCCTAGACAAAGGTTAATCACCTCAGACTCTGAATGGCACACTGTAGTAGTTCCCCAATGTGTCACCTCAAACGCTTAGAGCAAATCAGGACGCACCTTGCCTTAAGTTAAAAAGTGTCAACCAAAGAAACAGCTCTTGCCTCAAAGGAATAAAAGAGATGCTTTATTCTAGAGCCAATGTAAGTGACTATGGCCCAGGATCAGAGATTCAGGTCGTCCCCAAACACCATGTTCCAATGAGGTTACAATGTCGTGATGTTTTTTTACAGTAGTGGAACAAAAGAAACCATTAATTTTCAAATACCTTGATGGGCACATCAGGTAGGCTGTTATAGCATGATGGGAGAGAACTCTGCTGTGGAACTCAGGGAGTACGTGACAGCACTGTTAGCCCTCTGATTGGGGGAAAGCTAGAGTTTAGTTCAACTGATATAACCCAAAAAGTCTTTATCTTAGTCACAGGATGTTAGGTCTGCTACACATATGAACAAGGAATATCTATTTAGTGGATAAAAGGTAGATCAAGATAAATTATAATTAGCCTCTGGATGGACCTGTAATACTCAAATCTCCCAATGTCATTGAAGTCCTGGGGCAGGCATCAGTTAGTCATCCTTTGCAGACACAGCTTCCTTTCAGGAATCCTTATCCACAGATGTAATTTTGGGAAAAATCTGATAGTCAAGAAACATATCAGAATTCTTATATTGGTATCCTGGTTGTTTCAATCTCTTGGTGTAAAGCAAACATGAAAAGAACTTGATTGTTTTTAGTACTTGGTGGCTAATTGCCCCAGACTTCTGTGTTGAAAGTCACCAGTCAGTCATCTGTTGTCCCCCACAACAGTAGAAGAGCAAAGGGACCTTCCTCCCTCCTCCTCACCTCTCAGGCTCCACATGCACCACACTCAAGCCTGCAGACTACACTCGCCAGCCAGCAAACAAAAGGTCAATTCCTAAAAAGAATAAAATGAAGACTCTTGCAAATCATGACATCCATGATCCCTAGGTGCCATCCCTTGCTAGAGAGCTGAGCCACCACTCTGTGAGCATTTGTGCACACATGTGCTCTCTCTCTCTCTCTCTCTCTCTCTCTCTCTCACACACACACACACACACACACACACATACACACACACATGCACACTCATTCATTCATTTCAGGAAGGTCATTAATTCACTTCCTTCCCACTAAACATCTTGACAGATCTTACCATTTTTCCTCCCTGTCTCACCAGCCTCTCTCTCTCCAGCTGCCCCCCCCTGCACAGTTCCCTGTTTTATTAGTATTATTATTCTCTTAAGTGGCACATGTACTACCACTTCCTGCTCCATCAGGCCCTGCCGAAAGCGACGGAAGCTCGCTCTCCTCACGGTGACATCTGTCTTGGTGGCAGCCTCCTCAGGCGGTTCTCTTGGCAGCCTCCGCACTGCCACCAGGCCTGTCGGGTGGCTCAGCAGCTGACGGGCTGTCACAGACGCCTCATCTTGGGGACTGCCATCTTCTTTTGATTACCTTTGATTCAGAACCATTTGCAGGCTTTAATCACTTGGTGGACAAAGTCCCCCCAAAGTCCCCCATGGCTGCCTCCTGTGTAGACAGGTAGGAAAGAGATAGATTCCCTATGTGAATCGGCTTTGAGGTGTAAATGGGAGCCTGGCTGGCCCATGCCAAGCAGAGTAGCAGCATAGAGACTGTCATTTTCTAGATCCTCTCCTCTGCTCAGGAGCCACTTCAGCAATGGCAAGGGTCTTCTGTGCCAATTACTTTACTACCTAGCCCACTTGGTATGTGGTACTTTTGGGGCTCAAATGAATGGAGTTTGCCCTTTCTTAGCCAAATAGGAGAGCTCATTAAAGCAGCCACCCTCTCTCCCTAGAAAAAGTCTCTCTTTGCTTTTGTGCACCCTCCCGATGACACAATTCACACCGTACCTCCTCCCCCTCCCAGGGCGGACAGAAGTGATGACAGGGTTAAATTGTTAATCGAGGTTCCGTGAGGTCTGCCAGAGCCGAGTCTCCAACACTTACATCTGTTCAACAATTATTACAGCATTTTTGTCATAAAAAATTCAACACCCTGAGTGTCGAGCGAGCAAAACCTGAAAATTTATTCAGTGAATAGAATAGCTAATTTCTCAGAGGAAATGCGAGGGGGAAATTACAGATCTTACTTAAATTCCAAACACCAGAGTGCACTCGTCTGATGCCCTCCTTGGGAGGAATTTTTTTTCTTTTTTTTCTTTTTTTTTTCTTTTCTTTCTTTTTTTTTTTTTTTGTCACAGTGCTGGACCAAAGTGGGATTTGTCATCCACCAGGAACAGGGATGACTCACAGTGCATAAGCTGACCTTAGAGAAACCACATTGTAAAGCTGCAAATAACGGGGAGGGTACACCCATCCTTGCCAGGCATCCTGAGAGGACCGCTCCCCTAGTTAAATCCACAATGGTGAGGAGGCAGGCAGCTGCTCCCACGTGAGTTGCTGGATTGGTTTGGGTTTTGGTCACGCCCTTTTTGCAATTTGCCTCATGCATTTCTTTAAAAGGAGTGAGTGTTGAAACCAGAGGAGACTGGAGAAGGGCCCTAGGAGGCCTGGGAATCTTTAAACTCTTTAATGTATTCTAATGCTGTTGGATGCTCACAGGGGCAGCTTTAGAGCTTGCTTCTCTGCTCCATAAGGGTCTAGAATATGGATTTTATGGTAAAACTAAAGCTGTCTAGTTAGGATGCCAGTAGAGTAAGACAATATGCTATGAGCACTCCTCCATGTTCTCCAGGGCCAGAGTCTGTCTACTTCCAGTAGGTGTTTGCTGCTGTGAGAATCTATTAGTGGGGAAGCAGGTGATTCGAGCGTTGTCACCATGGTGGCTTGATCAATGTGATGTGAATTTTCATAGTGCCTACTGAAGACAAGACCCTTGCTGCCTTCCCTGTAACTACCCCAGGGGTTCTAATGCTTCTTCCTTAGACAGGGTGGCCCCGTCATTTTGCCTTAGGGTTACTGGACCACATTCGTGGTAAAGGTTTTCTTTACAAAAGCTTAGATCTCCCCAGTACCTCCCCCAGAGGGCTGGGGCCAGCATGGCTCATGAAAAAATAAGTAAAGAATCTGTTGATTGTATCCTCACAAGAAATGCCCGCTGTTTTCAACACCTGAACACCTCAGCCTTTCCCTTTGGGTGGAGGATTTTCTAGTCTTCTGTGGCTTCCTAACCTCATCAGTGTCCAGACAGGCAGGCATGGCTCACCAGGCCTATACAAGTGGCAGTGATGTCATGTAGTAGCCCTCCCTCTACAACACTGTCTGGGGCACAGAACACCTCATCTGGCTGCCGGCCCAAGCTTCTCTTGCAGCCATATCCCCCTCCCCTGGCTCCAAAGTCACAGCCCAGGTGCTGCCTCTGGCTCAGTCATATGGTGAGGCCTCCTGGTGGGTCAGCTGGTTGCACAACCCTCCAGTCTGGCAACACACACACACACACACACACACACACACACACACAGAGGAACATAGGAACACACACTGCATCTGTCTCAAGGCTGGAGAACATGAGGAAGACCTTGTGACTATAGAGCTCATCAGGGAGATGTGAATGTCCTGGGTAGTAAAGTAACTGACACAGAAGACCCTTGCCACTGCTGAAGTGGCTCCTGAGCAGAGGAGAGGATCTAGAAAATGGCAGTCTCTATGCTGCTACACTGATTGGCACGGGCCAGCCTGGCTCCCATTTATACCTCAAAGCCGAGTCACATAGGGAATCTATCCCTTTCCTACCTGTCTACACAGGAGGCAGCCATGGGGGACTTTGGGGGGACTTTGTCCACCAAGTGATTAAAGCCTGCAAATGGTTCTGAATCAAAGGTAATCAAAAGAAGATGGCAGTCCCCAAGATAAGGCGTCTGTGACAGCCCGTCAGCTGCTGAGACACCCGATAGGCTTGGTGGTAGTGCAGAAGAAAGGATGAATAATAGCTAATTCTTGCTAAGGACTCACAGTGTCCCAGACACTGTGTCACATACCTTATACCCATTACCTCCATCCATTCGTGTGACCAGCATGCCCCTTTATAAGACTTTATAAGAAGTTAGATCTGTTTCACAACTCACAAGAATGGTAAATAAAGGTGTGGACAGTTCAATTCAGGCAGCCTAAATCTGTGCCCTCTCTCACTGACCATGTCCAAGAGAATCAGAAAGCAAACAAAAAAAACAAACAAACAAACAACAACAACAACAGCAACAACAAAAACCCAACTGCATTGCCTAAGACTGTTAATAAACAGTGGCCTGAAGAAAGCATACTAGCATCTACAGTAGAAGTAAGCCAATTATAGCCTGTAGGTTAAGTTCGCCCCACTGTCTGTGTTTGTTTTATCAACACAAACCTTATTCAATTGTTTCTGTGTGTTGATGGCTTTTTGGTGTGCTCCCTAAGAGAGAGCTGGCAAGGGACAGCACAGATTGTCTGGCCGTCGTAACTGAACATACCTTTGATTTAGTTTTTACAGAAAAAAGTGCATTGATTCTGGGCTTAGAGACAAATGGCGTGAGATGTAGGCCATTTGAGGAGAGTTGGAGGTGTGAATTAAAGAGAAGACCTGAGTACAGAGCTGCAGTGCACGGGGCATAGGGTATGGCCAGGGCCAACAGAGAGGAGCTGATCAAAACATAGAGAAGAATCAGAGCTGGAAACCTTGAGTATGTTCCTCAAAGGAAGTCAAGTTATTCCAAACAACTGCACAACTAAAATTCCCACTTTTTTCTAAAGAAGTTAGTTTATTAAATAGTTCTTCATCTCTGAAGGAATTGTTTTTTTTTTCTGTCGCTTTGGGAGATAGAAGTTACTTATAAGAGGAATCAAAAGCATGGCTGTTATGAAACTTCAAAGCTTGTCATCTCTAGAAAAAGAATGAGAGGGAATCTACTGCATGTTAGGAGTTATTGGATTGACTCAAGAATTTTATACCCAGCCAAATGACCATACATGAAGGAAAAGACATTCTGATATGTAAAAATATATGCTACCATGATGCTCACTGTGGCAAAGGTGTTTGTGGATGCACTCACAGTGTCTGAGTAGTTAATCAAAATAAATTATTCAAGACAAAGAAACAATAACTCAAGGACAAATATCGGTCAGTGTAGATCACAAGTACTCAGCCTATAGAATCAAATCTAAGTCAGTTCAGTAAGGATAGAAAATATACAAAAATTTAAAAATACCAAAATAAAAGATATAAATTTAAAAAATCACAAAACATGTCAAAGAAAGCAAAATAAATCTAAGTACAGAAGAAGCTAAGCAAGAAATGCAATAAATTTTGAGATTAATTAATTACCAGCACACATAATGGCATTAATAAATAAACATGAGAACTGGTATTTAGGAAGACACAATAAAATAGACAAACCATTATTAAATCCAAATTAAGAAACAAACAAATGAATAAATATGCAGAGTTGGATTGAGAAATTAGAGATCGTATCAGAAGAGACTTAAACATTAGAAAATTATAGATGCATGCCTTACACGAAGTCACTTGGAAATGTAATGAGTTCTAAGATTTTTCTGGGAAATTAAAATAACAAAAGTACATGTAAGGATTAGCAAACTTTAGCCAACCAGTAGCTCTGGGAAATATGGAAAAAGGTTTGTCAACACTCACACACACATACACACACGTGCACACACACACACATCTCTCAAGAGAATATCATGGCAAATTACTTGCTAGTTCTGCACAGGTTCTAGGGCTATCTGTGTTTATGGTTTGATCAGAAGTGTACAAAGCAGCATGTTACAAATTCACAGTTAGACCCACATCAGAAAACAGACAGCCTGTCCTAGCTTGCTTTCTGCTGCTGCAATGAACACCGTGAGCAAAAGCACACTGGTGAGGAAAGGCTGACTCCGTCTTCCCACTCCGTATCACCCTCCATCACTGAGGGAAGTCAGAGCAAGAACTTAAGCGGGAGCTGAGGCAGAGGCCGTGGGGGGATGCTGCTTCCTGGTTCTCTCACTGGCACGTGCTCAGCTAGTGGTTTTTCGTATGGGCCAAACCCACCTGCTTAGAGATGGTACTGCCCACAATCAAAACAATACCCCACAGGCCAACCTGACAGAAGCAATTCCTCATCTGAGGTTCCCTGCCTATAGAGACTCAGTGTGTCAAGTTGACAACGGAGATTAGCTGTCACATGGCACAAAACCCGCATGTGTGATTGTTTTATGTAATTGATTTATTATATTTTTATATTATATAATTAATTATCATTACTATATGTAATTAATTACATGTGTAATTTGTTCATAAAGAAACAGTTGGTAGTTTAAATCAAATAAACTTAAACACACACAGTAAGAATCCTGGGTATTTTGCCGAAGCTGAAGGAGGCTTAACATTAACTTGACCTATGACATCACAATAAGACATTAAAGTTAATTTTTAAAATATTTATGCACAAGACTGTATTGAGAGAAAGCCCAAATAAACTCCAAGCATTTCAACAGACACTCCTTAAAGCATATATCTTCAGATACATTTGAAGATGAGCAGGACACGCCCTCCCTTCCTAGGCTAAAGATGGATTCTCCAGCTACAGTGAGCGTCCGTGGACTGCTGGCACCTGCACGATTTCTCAAGTCAGAATAAGGGTGGACGCAAGTCTTGGTCTGCACACTCAGACAGTACTGGGTGCCAGGACCCATGAGCATCTACACACACGACAGAAAAGGGGAAGGGGTGGGGGTGCTTTTTCCGTTTATATCCTCTCATTTCTGAAATCATGAGCTATTACGTCACAGGTAACCAATGGGAAACGACACGCAGCTTTAAGCCAGTTCAGTGACTAGCCAGGAAAGAAACAGCTGGGCTGAAGCTGGATGCAGGAGACAGGCTAGCACAGGCCACATCCAGAAGAACACGCATGCATATAAAGTAACGTCCAAGATGAATCGAAAGCATCCACCAACCACCAAGACTAACTGAAAAAGAAACGTTTATCCTTTCTGTTATGACTCAAAATGCTGGTTGTATGGTAAGCTGTCCAAGTTCAAACACCTTTAGTGTTCCCTGTCAGGGTGGAGAATCCCACGCTCGCACGGATTTATTCTGAGGAGCCATCCTTGCCTTCCCTTGCTCACATTCAACACTAGCCTGTTGTCTGTTCAAAACCTCCAAGCCACACTTCCTTACCACAAAAAAGACAACCGGTCCCTTCTGCTTAATTAATATTCACGATGAACCCAATTCCAACTAAAATATCATTTTCTTTTTAATTTGGAGTAGGTGAAGGTGACATGAGATGTTTATAAGAGAAACTGAAGTGAAGTGTAGTGTAGTGAGAACATGTTGTTGTTGTTGCTGATGATGATGGTGATGATGATGGTGGTGATGATGGTGGTGATGGTGGTGGTGATGATGAAGATGATGACAATGATGACGACAGGAATGGCGTTGAAAAGATTACTCAGTAGTTAAAAGCACTAGGCATTCTCCAAGAGGGCAGAATTCAATTCCCAGCACCCACATTGTGCAGCCCGAGCCTCCTATAATTCCAAACGGCACCCTCTTCTGGCCTCCTTGGTCACTGCATCTGTGTGCTCATATCCACACTCAGACTAAACAAATAAGGAAATGTGTGTTACATGTGCTGAGTTGGGACACCACATTAATAACCACTCCAGGCGCGTGGCAGGGACACACGCTAAGCAGGCTTGCCTATGTGCTTAGGTTCACACTAGGAAAGCACAGCTGAGGTGCACCATGGAGACGGAGCTCTTGTCTAGCGTATGCCGGGCCCTGGGTTTGATTCTCAGACCTGTAAAAGAGAAAGAGAAGGCAAAAACTAGTCAGGATCCAATGCCCCAAAAACTAATGAACCTGTAGATGAAGTTGGAAAGCAGCGTTTTACACAAGCCAAAGCTTGCTCCCAACTCACCCTGAGTAGGTCATATGTAAATCAGAGTTTAGGAGACAGATAGTGCCCAAGAAATCTGGGAGAGAGGTGGGTACTGAAACTCTGGAAGCGTAAACAGACTGTGTAGACATCACATTTGGGGTGAGATGGCAGTCTGAATGGCTGTGTCCTGACAGGAATCATGCGTGTCTGACCCCAAGGGCTTGAAACGGGAAGTGAGGACTTTAGAGGGAGTTGGGAAGGAGTGGAGCCTTCCTGACTCTGTGTGTGTGTGTGTGTGTGTGTGTGTGTGTGTGTGTGTGTGTGTGT